>NC_035434.2:15609096-15915969 GCF_002127325.2 Helianthus annuus
TGGTATATCACATAGATCACATAAGATATTGTCACATAATGCTAAACATGACAAACCAGAACTAGCTTGTTCTGGCTGCAACGGTTCATCTGGTGAGGTATCAGATACCTTAAGATGTTTAGACAATTGCTTCAGCAATTAGACATCCTTATCTGCAGATACAGCTTCAGCAACACGATTCATGAGCCGCCTCATTAACTTTAAGCCACTTGTTCTGTTCGGTTTGTTTACTTTATAGATTCCTCGAAGTGGGCAACCTTGATCTCTGCCACCTCATCTTCATCTTCATCTATTTTAGCATTAAGACTACACCGCACTATTTAGATACCTGTCATAAAAATATACAGAGATGACACTATTTAATCATGGTTGCACGCCCATTGAATATCCATAAATCAAGAAAAAAAAAACGCCATATTCAAAAAGTCTTAATAAGTCACTATATTGTCCATGAATATCGCCTAAACCAAAAAAAGAAAAGCACATGTATATCAGTTTTCTTTGTAAATATTTGGAAATAATAATCCCTTCGGTTACACCATACAACATATTAAGCAACTCATAAAAGATGGTTTGGTTTTGCTAAAGTGGGTAGGTCGCCTGGGTTAGGTAACGGGTCAAAAACTTTTAGGTTAGAAATGGGTCATCTTTTAAAAATAAAATCACTTCAAATTATTTAAAAAAAATATTGTAATACGGCGTGGTTGACATGAAAACAATTTAACAATAAATTTTATTTTGTGCATATTAATCCTATAAATTTACAACGATAAATATGACTGCATGTAAAATAATTACGTTAAACTATGAAACTTAATGGTCTTTTTTTTCTTTTAAAGTTACGCCATATACTAAGTAATCAGTTTAAACCATTATAACAAAGCACATACTCCAAGTTTAGTTTTATACTAATTTTTATACTATTTTTCGTGAAAGTGACCAATTAACGGATTTTAAATACTTACTGGTCATAAGATTGAATTATAAACAATGCCTAAAAATGGATAGTCTGACTTGAAGATATTTAATAGATTGCGATCTAGTGATGTATCTCGCAGTTTTCCCTTCTTCCCCTGTAAATTACAAGTAAACATAGAAAAATTTAGGAACAGATTCTTCGAGGTTTGTACAAATTAAGTTCTTATTTTGAATTGAAATTACAGCAGGTCTGTAGACTGTAGTGCTTCGGCATGGTGGATTGCCTGCTGGTTGAATGCTGAAACGATGTTCCATATGAACCGTAGAAACCACATAAATGACCACAACTAAGTGTTGACGACTTAACGACACATACAATCCATACTTTTAAGGTCATAAAACTTCTAAATTAATGATTAATAATCATCCTAAACCGGAGAGAATACGAAATCATAGTAGACATTCTCACAGAAAATACACCAATAGACGATGATGAAGACCGATAGTAACATCTTTACCCTTAGTTGTTTTTACAATGCGGAAAACTAAACCCTAACATTTACACTAAAGTGATATATAAAACTTAACAAACTAATAAAACAAAAGCCACAGTCACACACAGTAACATTATTTATAATCAAACAGACAACTCACAACTCTGATAGGTGGTGATGGTGACCTTTTGATATCCTTGGTAATCCTTGTACAAAAGATCTTCATTCACAAAAAAAAAAAAATAATAATAATAACAAATCAACAAATGTAGATCTAATAAATATATATTATAGAATCACAAACACACATCAAAACCTACAAATGTAGATTCACTACAAAAAAAAAAGCCAGTGACATACAAAAAGTGCCATAAAAAACAAAAAAAGTGCCACTAAGACCCTTGTGGGAATGGGTGGCACACAAAAAAGTGACGCTAGAAGCGCTGACACTAAAGCCTTTTAGTGGCACTTTTTGGATCTGCCGCACAAAGTTTTTGGACTTTTAGTGGCACTTAAATTTTTGCCACAATATAAAAAAAAACTTTTATGGCACAATTTTTGTGCCTCTAAAAAGTAATCATAGCCACATATCTATACTAGTTTTAGTGGCACTTTTTTTTGCCACCGTATAAAAACCTTTTATGGCACAAATATTGTGTTGGTGAAAACTGTTTCGATTTAAATATATCTACTATATTTAGTGGCACATAACTTGACATAAAAGTTACCTTATTTACAATATTAAATATAAAATATAAAATAAAAGATAAAATTGTAAATGTAAAATTCATAACATCATAACTTCAATAATAAGTTCGATCCAAAACATATTTCAAATGTTAGGAAAACATCATGAATAATTAACATATTCCAAATTCGAATTATTTAAACAAGAAGTCTAAACGTTCTTTTGGGTGAAAATTCCAGTATCATAAAGCTTAGCTCCAAAGCTTCTCATGATATCTACCCTTGCGATCATCAACCATGTAAACAAGTATTAGTATTGATTCAAAAAATTCTAGAAGTTATTTAAAATCATTGTTCTTGATTAAAAAAAAACATGTATAAAAACGGCCTAAACACCTAACAATTAGACAAAAAAACAAACATATAATACCATTTATAATTGACTCGAATACCTAACAATTAGACAAAAAACCAACATATTACCTTAATTGCAATCTCAACAAAACTTTAAGATCAATTGTCCAAACGACTTTCTTGCCCTATAAAATGGAAAGCTTTGGCTAATCAATTTCATACCAATATTACAACAACATAATCATATCCATTCAATAATCCGAAATAGTTTTAAAAAAGTAACTAGTTATAAGTGATTACCATTATCATATTGACTTCTTGAAGATGATAAAGAGTTGTTATGGACCAAAGACCCAATACCAGGGACCTAAAACATATAAATCAAACAAATGTTAGTACATAAATATATATTCGTAAAAGAACAAATAATGGTCATGTATGTAATTACCTGCATGTTTATATTGCTAAGAACCGAAGACAAATTTGCATTGGGGATATCTTCTTGGATGATGATAGCCATAGCATTGTCTACACTCTTTAGCTGATCATTAGTTTGGATAACACTCTTTAGCTGATCATTAGTTTGTGAATATGCCGCGTTACTTTTTGCAGCTGGCATCCTTCCAACTAATCGAACGCATCCTCTTTTCTCCCGGCCTTTAACTTTTGAGTAGTCATCGTTTGTAAAATCAGCTGGATCGCTGGGTGTGGTTGTAGAGTCATTTGTAGTTTTTTTTAATGAAGCCCAATTAAGCACATAACAAAATAGATAATCATAAGAAAATTGAACATACCCATGATATATAAGAACATTAAAATACATTATCAAAACTTGAGTAGCATTATCATCAACAATGCTTCCATCTTTACGAGTGCGAGTTTTTATATACATTTCTCCTCGTGTTGGATGTATACCATTATTCTTCGTCGCCTATTATTTACGTTTGATGGTTAGTAAGGGAAATAAAAACCAAAATATTCAAAAATTAATAAATAAAAAAAAATCTCGAATAATACCATTTCATGAGCAAGTCTAGCAAATGACTTTGTCCCACTAACATGAGGCTCCTTCATCTTTAAGCGGCTTATTCTTTTAACACCGCATGTACTCTACAGTAAATGTAAAGTTATACATGATAAGAATTCTTTGATCTAATTCCATAATTATATATATTTAATAAGAAATCAACATTACATCATTGTTACCTGAAATTCCGGAGTGAACTACGAGTAACAAGTTCTTTAAATTGAGTTGGATTCACTCGGTCGTCATTTTTAACTTGTTGTGCCACAATTTCATCAACAGTAAGGCTTGGATCATATGCACATGCCTTTAACGAACCTTTCCATTCTTTCCATTTTCTTCCGATGCTATGAAAGATCCAATTTTTAATCTCCATTGTTTCATTTGGATGAATAACAAATTTAGACTACAAACAAAAATTATATGTAAATTAGAATATACCTCTTAGCTTATCTACTAATACATTTTGAAACTTGATAAAGACATATACCTTAACGAGTGAATACATGTCCTCTTTTTTTTTGTATTGGAACTTTCCTCTGGTCAGAATATTCTATGGATACATGATCAGCCATCCTCGTGAGCGTCCCAAGGAATTGAGCAAGTTCATTAGCTTCAGCCCCAACAGGCTTTCCAAACTTGTTGAATGTGATAACTATTCTTTTTGTACTATCCATCTTCCAAATTTCAGCTTTTGTTGTATAGCCTCGAACCCTTTTAGGAGCACCTAACAAATTCGAAAAAAACAAACAAGTACAAGAAACGGTCTATTAACAAATTTGATTATATATGCTATTGCTTTGTGTCAAAAACATCGTTACAAATTGTGTACAATTTTTACCTTGTATTTCACTAGCTTGATGACCTTGAGTTTCAAAAACTTGGTGGTCTTCAACATGGTCGTCGTCAACATGGTCTTCAACACACTCAGTTGAGATGGTAGAAGTGATATGTAGCCTCTTACACCTATCTATACTATTACCCTTTCTATTAGAACTTGTTGCCTTTTGTTTTTCAGGGCCTTGTAATTGTTCATGAAAACTGTCTTCATCATTACAATAGTCATGATCTGCCATCTGTATCTCATGTTGACCAACATCATCTACTTCTATACCCCCTTCCTAAAAATAATAGAGTAAATTAATATAAAAGATACTATTAATTAAAATAACTTTATGAACAACAAAATGATACCTTGAAATATCTCATCATCCTCATCAACAAGAACCAACTTTTTCTTTGCTCCTCCTTTATCACCTTTGATTATTCCACTCATGGTAATTGTTGGTTGTTTATTCGGTTTTGTTGTATTTGAAGTTGAGGAAAGCTTTTGAGAGACATTTGGAGCAACAACTCCACGTAGCTTCATTAGATTAGCAACTCTATTTGAAGACATTGGTGGAATATATTGTGGACGGTATTGCTATAACAATTTTTTTTTTCATTAGACAACATGTGTATATAAAATAAAATAAATTAAGTTTTGATAATCAAATTACCTTCTTCATGATTTTTTTCTTTGTTTTTTGACTTTCTTCCAAACAAGCTGAAGACTTTATAATGTTTTTAATTCCTAGTTCTCTTAGTCTTTTATTGTTCTTCTCAATCGTCAATTGTCTTAATCGCAAATACTCATTACCATCATGAGAATTTGATTGGCAGCCATGGTCTTCAACCTTGCCGGTTGTTGATTATCCAACACCAACTCTGACGGCGCACCCAACCCCAAATGGCCCCAACCAAAAATATTCATTTCAACAACAAAAAAACAAAAATTGTAGCAAAGAGAATAATAGTTGATTGTGCAAAAAATTATAAGCAAGCACTGTGAAATTGACATATGAATTGATGTAAACCGATAGTAAATCAGTTCCATCATCCATTTGGGAGTGTCGATGGAGGCAGTCAAAATCTCCATGATCCCTAATACCATTACACTTAAATCTTCTTCCTTTCTTCAATTCCCCAAGCTTGATACTATCTACTTAAACCCAGAAAGTATAATACAACATAATCAATAACCAAAAAATGGAGAATTTGTGTCTAGGAAGCAGAGATGACATAATAAGAGTACCTGCGTGGTCATGACGGTTAGCATTGTTCAACGGAGCAAAGCGGAACCTTAGCCACCGCACATGTTCCATCACTGGAAATCTATTGATTCCAATGAGTCACCACCACCATGACACACTGAAACCTCCGATTCTTACGCCACGCCGCTACTTATCACCAATCTGGTCTTGAAACCCTCGAACCTTTATCTTTGTCGCGTTACCAGCGGAATCCGGTTGGAGAAGGGAGCCGGGAGTCATCGCTCTTGTTCCTGGAGAGAACTTTATGAGGCGGTGTTGGGTGGTTGTGTTGGTTTTATGGAAAAGAAAGAAACCAGGGGTCACACGTGTATTAGATGAGGATGAAGCACTTACTTGTACACCCACGTACAACATACATTTACACAAGAAAGAATTTAGAGAGAATTACCAAAATAGCCAAGAAAATGTTTGACTTACCAAAATGTCCAGCTCATGCGTCCTTGGAGCAGGGCATCACGGATTACGAGAGAGCTTATGCGTCTGCAGGGCTGAATGATGCGTCCACCAATATTCTAGTGACACGTGTCTCAATGATTGGGAATCAAAAGTAAGGACGCTTCGAAGGCGTCTACGAAACGCATCCACTTTAGCTTGCGTCTGGCTTAGTGTGATGGGCGTGGCTCAAACTCTTCGGATGCGTCTTTGAGACTCTTAGGATGCGTCCGCCAAGGCATCACGTGTCAGGTATCGAAGGCCTCTTTAGAGTCTTCTTATGCATCCATAGACGCTTCCCGTGTCACCTTTGGAAGGCGTCTCACACGTCTTCTTATGCGTCCCCGACGCTTCCCATGTCAGCTATGGAAGGCGGCATGATGGTGACTACTCTTATGCGTCAAAAGACGCTTCACGTGTCAGTTTGTGAAGGAGTCTTGATGACGCTTGGAAAGCGTAAACCGATGCGTCCGCCGCCAGTATCAAAGACCTCTTAAGAGGCATTATATGTGTCGATGACGTATGCTTATCATAAAAGTACAATTTGACGCTTTAAAACGAATATGGACTCTTGTGAGGAGTCTTATGATGCTTTAGCGAAAAAGGCAGTTTTCCTTTCTATTTATTTTATGTATTACTCGTTTTTTGGGTTGTAGGGACCATTACTCAAAAAAATTTACAAAATTTGATCTCCATCTTTTACCGTTAATATCTTCATATTTTTTTTCTTTTCATATGGCAGTTAGATTTGTGGTTTACTCTCGTGGCAAGTGGGAAGTCGTTGACGGGAAGCTTAATTACGTGCTCCAAGCAGATTCACTTAGACGTGGTATTGAAAGTTCTACTACAATTTCTTATAACACGTTTTAAAAAATGTTAGTGAGTCAACAGGTCTTCAAAACTTCACTCGTTTATCTTACAAAATGTAAACTTTTACCGATCCCGTTGATATAACTGATGATTCCGATCTTACTTTTTTTTTTCAATCTTGTGGAAAGAAACCCTTACGAGTTGTTTAAATTATATGTGGTGCAAGAAGTTGGTGTTGGTTCATCTTGTGGTTCTTCAATTCCAACGATTTTAAATGTCCCGATCTTAACGAACTTGTTTTTCCTCACTATGAATTTAACACAACAGATAAATCGGGATTTACTGATGATGATATTTGTCCTCGTGAAAATAAATGCCCGTTTTACATAGGTTATATTTTCCGTAACAAGCAGGAAATAAAAATTGAATTAGGAAAAATGTGTATGTCCGAAAGTTTTTGGTATAAAGTAGACAGATCATCAAAAACTCGTTATGAAGTATCTTGTATTGATGAGAATTGCCTGTGGAATTTCAAGGCAGCTAGTCGGGAATCTTGTGAAGTTTTTAACGTTAAAGATATTAACAACAAACATACATGTTCTAAGACGCAGACACATCCACATATGCGTCAAGCAAACCCAATGGTGGTGGGTAGCTTATTAAAAGAACAATTCAAAGATTGTGGCCGGATATACCGTTCCACAGAAATTGTAAAGGATTTTAAAATTAAAGAAAAAGTAAATTTATTATACGTGCAAGCATGGCGTGGGAAATGTAACGCATTAGAACTTTTGCAGGGAAGTTCGTCAAGTTCTTTTTCCGAACTTCCTATCTATTGTTATAACTTGGAGAAGGCTAATCCAGGAACAGTGACACATATACGCACTGATTATACGCACTGATTCTGAAAGTCGTTTTGAAATGTTATTTGTCGTCATAGGTGCGGTGGTAAGTCAAACACTATATTAAATGTTACACTAAAATATAAATAAATAAATTTTACCAAAAAAAAATAACAATATCGTATTGCTTTCAACTTCGGAGCTTTCTCAGAAATTTAAGACCGCTTATTATCATATATGCGGCCCACTTGAAGGGTGAGTTTAAAGGAACAATGTTTTTGGCTGTTGGCATGGATGGAAACAATCAGATTTTGCCTATTGGTTATGGCATCGGTAAATCTGAAGACGGTGAGTCGTGGACGTGGTTCCTTTCAAAACTGAAAGAATGTATCGGCGAGTATCCAGATTTGGCGATCATTTCCGACCGGGCAACTTCTATACAATTAGTCGTACGGGTTGTGTTTCCAAGAAGCTTTCACGGGTTATGTTGTCGTCATTTGATGGTCAACCTTCGTTTACCGTAAAAAAAAAAGGAATACGAGAGTCTTTGGTGGAAGGCTTGCAAATCTTACAAGATGTCCGATTTTTAAGAATCATTCGATGCGCTATGTACCGCTGTTCCAAGATTATGGAACATTCTTATAGAAATTGGGTTTAAGAAATGGTGAAGAGCACATTGTCCTGGCAAAAAGATATCATTACATGACATCTAACAACGCTGAATCTATGAACTCTTTATCAAAACATGTGCCTGGAAAATTCCAATAACCCAACTTATAGAATTTTTTCGACAGTCTGTCCAAAAATGGTTCTATGATCGCCGGAACGAGGGAATTCAAGGCAAACACTTGCTTACAACGTGGGCTCAAAAAAAAATCAAGCTAAAGTTGATGGTTCTCGTTTGTGGATGGTTGCTGGAATTGGTCTGAACAGTTTTGACGTTGATGACGGTGGAAAGAGAGGTTTAGTTGACTTCTCTAATGGAACATGCAGTTGTCGGGTTTGGCAAGTTTCTGGGTTACCTTGAGGGCACATTATTGCAGTATCCAGATTTTTAGGTGAACCCGATTGTGCTCGTTATAGGATGTCATGTTATAGTAACGAAGTTTATAAATCCACGTATAAAGAACAGATAAATCCACTCCCTCATAAATCAGACTGGGAAGTACTCGATGGACCGGTCGATCTACAACCACCGCTTATTACGAAACGACAAGCTGGACGTCCTGAAGAAAACAAACAAATCCTATCGCTAGGAGAGGAACCCGCTCCCACATACTGCGGTAAGTGCAAAACGTATGGGCATTCTCATGCTAGTTGTTTAGAACTGCCCAAAACAAAGAGTTCTTCCCGCCGCTTCTCTAAGAAACAACCAACACCCGTCCAAGTTGAAGCGGGAGAATTTCAGGATTACGTAATTCAAAATACATTCCCCTCGTACAATTTGGATGATGATTAAAGAAGTTTTTGTATTTAAGTCAAATGTATATCCAATCTACCTTATTAAAATTAAGCATGTTAATGTAAAGTACTCTAAGCATTATTTATTAAGTAAAATTATTAATGGGGTGTGAAACATGCAGCATAGAGTTGATCTGCCATAAATCTTCTGTATCTCATACAGGCATCTTACATGTTTCCTTCCTGCCAGTTTGGAAGTGTACTGTTTTGCACAAGATTTTGCAGTAACATAAACACTATCACACCCGAATTTCGACCAACCCGTTGTTCGGATGTAGGCCAGACAACATCCCCGGTGTACTCCAACGCATCAGCCTCGCTTAGTCCAGCGTTTTCCAAATATTTTATAAGACCGAGAAACCATAAGAACACACTCTCGAATTCTACTAGAGTTTGGTGTATCTTTCTGTGAACGCAGAATCGTTCCCCGCCATTAAGTGCATCACAATTATTGGTAAAATATACGGTAATATTTATTGAGTGCATATCTATCTTTAAGATGATCCAGACTTCTTTGTCTTGCGATACTGGTATGTAAACCTGAAAAAGACATGAGGTGTAAACAATTTCGTTCGCAAGCTATCATGGTTATTCTTACACTATAAAGCTGTTTTTTACCGTATCCACTATCCAAAAGGCAGGGTATAGTCCTACATCGCCAGTGGCATATCCGTAAGCATCCTAGTAAGCATCCTGATCCTGTTCTGCTAGAAGGTTTAAAAAATTAGGAGGAAGAATGGTCCAGCGAAGAATATCTGATGAAGATGTCCCTCGACGATTTTCAGTTTCTCTATCTTGTATCAGCTTGTTACACCATGCACGGACATGCTATAAATTTTGAAAAATGATCAGATGTAGAAATTATAAATAATAAAAATAATAAATTATGTAATATAATCAAATTGTCGTTTCTTGCATAAAACCATTTCCACAATAGCCTAGTACTCCACCTCACCACTCTCTGTCTAACGGCGTTTGCCCCATATAACTTGAATAGCAAAATTGCCGTTTCAAGAACATTTTGTGACCAATAAACAGATTGGTCATCCCGAGTAAGCCAAACAATGTTCTCTGCTGAATCTGGAATGCTTGATTGACGCCTTCCTTTTGACGACATTATTGTGGTATATTGTGGTATGAAGAAATGCCCACCAATGGTCCATATTTATAGACTTCTAATAACATCCACCTACCTCCTCCATATTTAAATAAATCTGTAACTATTATTATTATTATTATTATTATTATTATTATTATTATTATTATTATTATTATTATTATTATTATTATTATTATTATTATTATTATTTAATAGCAAAGGAAACCTTTATTACCAAGCAAAAAAGCCAAAAATTACAAAACAAATGAATTCATTTAATAAAATGGGATTGCAAAAGACGAAAAACAAAAAGTTGAAAAGATGGAATAGCAAATGAATTCATTTATTAAAATTAAAGTAACAATTATAATTATATTTTAATAGAAATTTAGCATTTAACCTTCTAGTTCTTGCCTATATATATACCCTACTAATAAGCTAATTCATACCATCTCCTAAACCATATTAAAACCTTGAGAAAACCTTTGATATTACTAAAGAAAATGGCAAACGGTTCATGGTCCGAAAGCGAAGACATTGTTGTTGCAGTGTCGTATATCGAAACGCGACATTTATGCAGGCATAGGAGCATGGACGACGGGTTCTGGAACATCGTCTTCAACAAGTTTTGTATCCATGTCGGGGAGACGAGACGCGACATGCAAGAGATGAGGACCCGTTGCGCCTTTCTTCGGTGCAAATGTTCTATGTTTAAAGGAAGGGTAAACAATGTGTCCAACCCCGACAAGAAGCTAACTGAAGATGAAATTATTGAGGAAGCATTGTTGGACTACATGTTGACGTATGAGGAGGACTTTGATCGCTTCTTGGTTTGGAAAATTATGAAGATTTATCTAAAGTCTCCCCCGTTATGTCTAAGTTGTCTGCAATGTTAACCTATTTTGGTGTTGTCTAGAAGTTTGGTTAACTATTTTCAAGCTTTGTATGAAATGAACGTTTTTCCGAATAGTAATATTTAGTAGTTTCTTAAAAAATACTGTTTATTTTTAAGCCCAAAAATGTCACACCCCGACCACGTAAAACAACAAATCGTGGCGGAAACGTCGGGGAGTGTCGTAACAGAATCATTGTTTCATAACACATGGATTGAAGTTCTGTTTTATTGAATTAAATGTATTACATTGTATCAAAACTAGAAACAAAACATGAACAATTAACTTCCATTGTTATTAAGTCACTAAGGCCTTGTCCATTCCTATGTGAGCATGCATCAATATCATCACCAAACATCACCAACTATGGTACCTGAAACACATGTGAAAATACGTTACCACAGTTTGTTTTCTTGGTTATTAGTTTGTTATCAGTTTGTTATTAATTGTTATTAGCTTGTTGTCGATTGAAGATGGGTATTCAAGGTATACCAGGAACCCAGTCGATGGACTTCAACGTCCTCAAGAATCTACCTGTAAAGATAGGATGATCTTCCAAAATTTGATTTCGTTTACAACGAAACGTAACATTCGAATTATGGTACACAAGGAATCCAATCCGTGGATTTCATTTGGCACTTTAAACATCTTCAAGAATCTATCTATGAAAATAGGAAGATCTAAATAGGAATTCGGCTTTTGTCCTTATTGAATCATAATGTATGTATTAAAGGATACAAAGAATTCAATTAAGGGCTCCGATGAGCAATAATCATCCATAAGGATCTAATTATGTGGATAGAAAGATCCTATATGGATTTTGGAATTTGTGTAAGGAGAGGTGTTTTGGAACCTTGCACTAGGCGTGCTTAAGTCGATACACAAGGTAGAAAGTTCATGAGGTTGAGGTGCTAGATATGCCAAGGCGACATATGAAGCAGAATTTAGAGGTTGAGCAGCAGCAGGATTTGCAATAGCTTTGCTTTGGATTGCAAAGCGGCACATGTTAACCAAATGTCCCCATCGTCCACAGTGGGTACATTTGAAACAGGGTATTTGATTTGGATGATGACCATTACATTGATTGCACCAAAAAGCGGTTCCCTTGTACGGCTTCATCCCTGAGGCAAGTCATGGTGCTAGCTAAATCAATGGTCCCCTGGAGTACGACGCCTATTTGTTGGGCAATTGTAGCACTTGGGTCGGACACTTGAGTGTTGTTGCGATGAAGAGGCATCTTGAAGATAATGGAAGGCATGGGAGGAAACAAGCGAGATGTTATCGGATAATCAAAACAGGATGACAACACATAAAAATTGCGGTCATTTGTTTGTTACCTAAGGCAAACAAATGAGACGGTGACTAATCAAAGTAAGCGGGTCCTACAAATGTATCGCGAAGACATGCTTTAGCCTATAAGTGGACACTCACCCCAAGAGTTCCCAGGTAAGAGTGACTGGTCCGATTATGTGGATTTGTACGAACACTCTAGCCTTAGACAGAAGCTCAGAGTACAGGCATCCACCCTTCCAGATTGCACGTGTTCACATTATAAGACCCAACCTTGACGAGATTTTGAAAACTTTGAAGGTTCAAAACCTTATATTAAATCATCCTAGAACAGATGATTGGTTTTCAAAGCGGATGTGAAATTTGTGTTCTTGTTGTGGTTGTCACCTAAGGATAAGTGACGGTATTGTTTTTAGATCTAAACACAAGAATCTTGTGTTAGGGTCCTAGGAAGGTTATAGACTAGGTCAAAGCATCACTAATAACCTAATTCCCTATAACCATGGGCTCTGATACCAACTTTTCTGTCACACCCCGACCACGTAAAACAACAAATCATGGCGGAAACGTCGGGGAGTGTCATAACAGAATCATTGTTTCATAACACATGGATTGAAGTTCTGTTTTATTGAATTAAATGTATTACATTGTGTCAAAACTAGAAACAAAACATGAACAATTAACTTCCATTGTTATTAAGTCACTAAGGCCTTGTCCATTCCTATGTGAGCATGCATCAATATCATCATCAAACATCACCAACTATGGTACCTGAAACACATGTGAAAATACGTTAGCATAAAAATGCCGTCGAGTACATAGGTTTTATGTGAGTGTCAGATTCATGGCTCGTTTTACCTTTTGAAATAACTCAAACAACTTTGTTATTCGATATTTAGAAAACCTAGTTTTGTAAAATGTTTATATTGTGAATTGAAATAAACAAGTTAAAACAGATTTGTTATAATTTATAGAACCTCGATAACATGGAACTTAACTCAAAACATTTGTTAAAGTAAACCCAGATTGTAAATCGTTTTTGCAATAAAACTCCAATGGTTTATATTGTTAGAAAAACCTTGTAATATAACTTTGATTTGATAACATTTGCCCAAGTGACCTAGATAACGCAACGATATATAATGTGTTGAAAGCACTTATATATAGGAAGTACCAGCAGCGTATCCACCATGCTTTTAACACATTACACTAGCCCCGTTACCTAATCACTTCCCTAACCAACAGTTCAAATAGTTTCAAATGGATCACATCAATCAAACAGTTACAAACGGTTCACATAAATCAAACAGTTACAAACGGTTCACATAAATCAAACAGTTAGAAACGGTTCAAAATGTAAAACAATGTGTCCATATGCTGGATGAACATATGCAACAAAATGTAATTATGAAAATCAATGTGCTAGCATGCTAAGTGAACATACATAGCAAAACATAATGAAATCATGTACTATACCTGTACTAATGAACATAACAAGCATATGATATACAAGCATGAAAAGCACGGAAGTAACAAGTAGGCACATGTGTTTCACCCCAAAACGTTTGAAAAACAGTAAAAGAGGGGACTATGTACTCACTTGAGGATGCTTAGAAGTCTTGAATAACAACCAAGCAAAGCTAGAGGGATCACGGAATCAAACAGCACCTAATATAGGTAACTACATTAATAACCGGACCTAAATCGGAAGATCGGATAGAATGAGGTTTCGTAAACCAAATGAGTATTGGAACTCATATGACATGGTTTAACAAAGTGTTGGACCGGTTGTGACCCTAAATAGTCAGTAGAGATCGTTCATCTTTGCATATAAAGGCGGAATCAATATACACAAAGTAACAACAGCTTTTCCTCTTTAATTCCTTCTATATTGATGCTTTCTGAATCGATTTTGACAGAGTTTCATTACCAAGCATATGACCAGATTTCGCACCAAGTTACAAATGAAATCACACATGGGGGGTATATATACTAAGTCTGATTTCGCTCTTATGGCAGCCATATGAGCGAAATCCCATGTGACGTATCAGCGAAATCCCCACTAACCTAATGAGCGAAACCCCTATGGCCTAATCAGCGAAACCTCACTCTAAAGTGTACATATGAGCGAAATTACAACCTATAACCCTAATTCCTGATTTTCAACTCCATACAATCTATCTAGACCTAAGACTTGATATAAACGTAGTCAACAGACATCTCATGCACCAACAGACTCCCCCTTGGATGTTGACGAAGTCTTCGGCTCCGAGTCTTCAGTCTTGGTCTTTTCTCCAAACTCTGTCTTTTCAGCGTATCAACTTTATCTTCACAGGTTCAGGATCTTATCCTGGCTTTCATCTTCAGACTTCCCCTTTGACCGTTGATCCAGACTCCCCCTTTCACAGACTCCCCCTCTCGATATGCTAGAATCTGAGGTCTTGATCTGGTTCAAGCTTTGACATTTAGCTTCCGTGGGAATGATAAAGTCCAAAACCTGTGTCCCAAACATCAATCATTACAAACTATCTTTTAACAAACAAACATAGTCTATCAGTTTTTAGAAATCCACTCAAGTATTCAGGTCCAAGTTAATGACCCTGATTACTCAATTAATCTACCAAGTCCAATTTAATGACCTTGATTGATCTTTTGACAAAACAGACTGATTTTGTAAAATATTTTCAAACATTTTCTAAAAAAAAATAACAAGCATCAAATTAATGAACTTGTGTTTGACTTTTCAACAATCTAATCTCTATCAAAGTAAGCTCTCCTCATTCTTCAGCTCAGAACTTTTCCTGCATCTGCATCAATCTTCGAGAATCCAACGATTAACTCTCCACTTTGGTTTGTCAAAAATAAAGTAGAAATAAAATCTTTTTGGATTTTTAATAAAGTGTTCTAGACTAAGAAATGAAATGAAGAAAACTTAAATTGCAGAAAGTAAACAAAGTAAACTATTTACAAACTTATTTTTGGCGAGCGTGTCAGGGAATCATATCAGCTTTTCAGACAAATTTCAAGTACCGTTAAGCTTCATTTCGTATACAGACTTAAACAATTCTCCTCGATTGTTGATATACTGATCCATCTTAAATTCTCACACAAATTTCAACTTACTCAGGATACTATTTAGATGTTTTATAAACTTAGCTCATTCATGTGTCCCACCTCTTGAATATACTCCCGTATCCAGAATCCCAGATATTCAGTCTTACAGGTGAGTATACCACAGATGATATCTGTCAGGGGTTAAATACGAGGGCCGTGAGAGCTCAGGTCGATACTTCCGTATACGCAAAGAGATGACGGCTTCGACTTATCGGTGTGTCCCCTTTAGAGGATCTTTTAGTTACAACAGCAGCGACTATCAATTTTATTGTTTCATCAGCTTGCTGAGGGCGATGCTATGTTTCAAGCATTTTGCAGAAAGTATTATTCGGGGACTAGGTCAGAACTTACATTCAGCAGAAGTCCCGGAATAATACCCCAGATATCACTGAGTATAAAGACCTAGTATCTCAGAATATGGGACCTTTCAAACGAGATTTCAGGGGTTACCTATATATCCAAGTAGTGTTCCCCATGAATTTTGCAAGTTTGAAATTTTAGGTTTATATCCCGAAAAAATCTACTAAATGTGCGAAAACCTATCGACACATCATTAGTGAGACTATTTAATTCATTTAAACTTTTCAATTCTTTAGCATACTGTAATAGTCTAGCCGATGTACTATCATTTTGCCTATTTACACAAGCTCTTTTTCAGATTTTTTATTGTTTTTGGATTTTGAAATTTTATCATGTTTTTGTATTTTTGCATTTTTACTGTTTTTGTATTTTCTGAAGATAAACTATTTACATCTACTCCCCTTAAATACCAAAACAGGTAAAAAATCGACAAACCATTGCAGATTGTTTCTCGTCTTCATCCGCAACAGTACTCTCATCAACGCCCACAATTCCATCCGACACCGAAAGAAGCTTCATACCGTTCAGTTTTAACAAATATTTAAACCAATTTTTATCAAAAGCTTTGGTATGTAAATCAGCTTTCTGTTCGTCAGTGTGGATTTTCTCAATTCGTATAAACTTTTTCTCGAAACAATCGGGAATAAAGTGATGACGAATTTCTATGTGTTTAGTTTTAGCGTGATGTACTGGATTCTTTGTTATATTTATAGCGGCCTCATTATCAACAAAAAGAGGTGTGTTAAGAAACTGCAAACCGTTGTCGCGCATCTGTTGCTGTATCCACAGGATCTGAGAGCAGCAACTGCTAGCAGACACATAGTCCGCTTCACATGTAGATAACGCCACAGACGTTTGTTTCTTACACTGCCAGGTGACTAACCTAGGTCCAAAGAACTAGCATCCTGCGGTTGTTGATTTTGAATTGACTTTGCAGCATCCGAAATCCGAATCGGAATACCCTTCGAGCGTAAAGTAGCCTTTTCTAGGATACCACAACCCCAATGAAGGAGTTCCTTTCAGGTAGCATAATATCCTCTTCACAATGATCATATGCGAAGCTCTCAGGTTAGATTGATATCTTGCTGCGAGGCACGTTGGGTACATGATATCAGGACGTGAAGCTGTTAAGTACATCAATGAACCTATCATGGATCGGTAGAACGTTTCATCAGCCCTGTCTTCGGTGAGATCTGGGTGAATCCCATGATTTGTTGCAAGTGGGGTAGCAGCTGGAGTAGAACTTGACATCCCAAATTTCTCTAGAATATCACGAACGTACTTCGTCTGGTGAATGAAAGTTCCCTCAGGAAGTTATTCAACTTGTAGACCCAGAAAGAATTTCATCTCCCCCATTGATGACATTTCAAATTTTTGCTTCATCACTGATTCAAAGTCTTTGCACAGACTTTCATTCATTGACCCAAAGATTATATCATCCACATAAATCTGAACTATCAGAAGATGACCGTCGACCTCTTTAGTGAAGAGAGTGGCATCCACTTTTCCACGTATGAAACTGTTGGCTAGTAGGTGTTGAGACAAAGTCTCGTACCAAGCTCTCGGGGCTTGGTGTAAACCATACAGCGCTTTGTCCAATAACTAGACCTTGTTTTTGTGGATTGGGTCAGTAAAGCCCGGCGGCTGACCGACATAAACCTCCTCTTTGACCTTCCCATAAAGAAACGCCGATTTTACATCTAACTGATATACTTTGAAGTTCTTCCAAGACACAAATGCAAGGAAAATTCTGATTGCTTCTAGTCGTGCAGAGCATACACTTCAGTAAAATCAATCCCCTCCTGTTGACTAAAGCCCTGAACAACGAGTTGAGCTTTGTTCCTTACAACAACTCCTCTGTCGTCTCTCTTACACTTAAATACCCATTTTGTATTGATTTTTCTATGACCATCCGGCAAATCCACTAACTTCCACACTCCCAACTTTTCAAACTGACTGAACTCTTCTTGCATCGCAATGACCCAAGAGTCTTCAGTAAGCGCCTCTTTGTAAGTCCGCGGTTCGATCTGCGAAATGAAACAACTTAATGAAAATTCAGTTTGTAAAGGTGCTACTGTAGAATAAAAACATGTAAGGCCCTGGTCAATTTGACATCTCGTGCGAACGCTTATTTGCAATTCTCCTATGATGAACTCCTCTGGATGATATGAAAGAGTTCGCGGCACTACTTCGCTTGGAACATCTACATTGCCCTCCAGATTAGTAACATTCTGATCTGCATCTTGTTCACCAACTTGGTTTGTTTGACTTAAATCCTGAATCTGCTCCCCCTCAGAATCTGAATCTCCATGATCAAATATCCGCATGTTTTCAGCTTCTTGAATATCATTCTGATCCGACTGATTATCTTGAGCAACTTCATTCTGTTGGACATCATCATGTTCACCAGCATTACTCGGACTTGCTTCATCGTCATTTGAAGTTTCCTGTGGTCGCCTCGAATATTCAGCTGGGAACCGTTGCTGTGACTCGTACTCACGCAAAATATCCAACTCATCAAAGAAATCTTCTTCTTCTTCTTCTCTCATATCAAACGAATCCCACAACTTGTCATAATGATATCACCATGAATCTCCTGGATTTTGTGGCGGCATAGTATAGCCTTGACATTCAACATTTGCAGCTTCAATAATCCGCTTTTCACTTGGAACGAAGACACGTCGCGTAGGACTTGAATTTCCAACAAATATACCCTCAATGCACTTCGGACCAAACTTTCCATAAGGCTCTAGAACAGTACAGGGTGACCCGAACGGTTCAAGATACTTCAAATTCGGTTTGCGGTTATTGATTAACTCAAAGCATGTTTTGTTGAACTTTTTGACAGTGAGAACCCTGTTGAGCGTATAGCATGCGGCGGAAACAGCTTCAGCCCAAAAATTAATCGGTAACTTTGAATCTGCGAGCATCGTTCTGGCCATCTCGATTAGTGTCCGATTTTTGCGTTCTGCGACTCCATTCTGCTGCTCTTGAATTCAGTACGGAGCACTAAACTCATGCAAAATACCTCTTTCATCACAAAATTCTTCCATCTTGCTGTTCTTGAATTCAGTACCATGATCACTTCGAATTCTTTTAATACGCCTTTGGTACAAATTCTCAATCTTCTTGAACAACGCCATCAAACTGTCAAATGTTTCGTCTTTCGTTTTCAAGAAAGAAACACACGAAAATCTAGAATAATCATCAGTAACCACAAGACAATATTTGTCTCTCGTAATACTCTTGACATTCACCGGACCAAACAAATCCATGTGAAGTCTCTCCAGGGGTCTTGAGACTGAATTGACTTGCTTTGTAGGGTGTGACTTTTTCTTCTGCTTGCCTTTAACACAACTAATGCACTCCCCTTCCAGATGAAAACCTTTGACATGAACTCCAAGAACTAAATCATTGTGCACCAAGTGATTCATTTTTCTAAGATGTATATGTCCCATCTTCCGGTGCCACAATCTCGATTCTTTTTCAGTTGCTCTGGACACGAAACAATGAGCTTGACCCGTGGTTGTAGTAGCTACGCTCATATCCAACACGTACAGATCATTAACTCTCGGTGCCCTCATGATAATCCATTCCTCAGGGATTACAAATCCTGGTTTCAAGATCAAACATTCTTTATCAGTGAAGTGAGTGGTATACATCCTGTCACAGATCTGCGAGATACTCAGCAGATTGTTCTCCAGCTCAGCAATGTAGTTAACTCTCTCAAACGTCACAATTCCGTTGGATAACGTTCCTTCACCAATAATCCTTCCTCCTTGATATTCTTCACATCATACAATAATGCGGTCTTCCCTGTCATATGTCGAGACGCTCCACTGTCCATAATCCAGTGTGAAACCAGTCTCGGAAGATCCTGCACATATAACAATATGATTTAAACACTTCAATAAGGATGCCGATTCATGCTTCACGATCAAGGAAGCTCCAACAATTCAAACTGTTTAGTCAAACATTGTGTCCACCCAAGCCTCATCAGCCTTGGGTGTAACCTTGACACTTTTAACTCTCGCAATTTGAACTTTAAAGTTTTCAGCCTTCAGAGGTGGAAAATTTGAATCATAATCAATTGGAATTGAATCCTCAAAAGGTGAAATCTTTTTCTCAGGTTTCGGTTTCCAAACTTGTTGAGATAATGCTACCCGTTTGTAAAATTTGTCATTTTTAGTTACCACATTCTTTTTGGGTTCATTTTTCACTTTGGTGTTGTCATTTTTCACACTCTTTTTCTCAACAACCATTTTTGCTTTACCCTTCTCGTCAACTTTATTCTGTTGACTCTTCACAGTCTCAGTCTTAGGCTTCACGTTGGTACACTTTCTTGCAATATGACCAACCTGATTACATCTGAAGCATGTTCGAGTATCAACTCCCCGACTCGTGCCTTCAGACTGAGCCTGTGAAGCTCTCTTTCTCAAAGAATTCTTCATTCGATTTTGAAAAAATTTCTTTCTCTTCATCAGCAAGTGAACTCGAACTGTTCACAAACTTTTTCTTTTCAACAAACCTCTTGTTCTGAACATTTCTTCTCTGATAATTCTTACCACCCTGATAACCACCCGACCAATTGTTTTGATTTTTGTTATAAAAACACGGTGGAACTACAGGTTTCTTGTAGTATGATTTATCTTTCCTTTGTCTCTTTGTTTGACTCAGATTGTTCACTTCTGACAACTCAACTTCAACCAACTTGAAAACATTTGTCAATTTGTTCACATTAAAATTCTCAATCGGAAACTTAGAATCCGAAAACAACTTATCTGAACCCAACATCTTGTACATGGCAAGATTTGATTCTTCATTTAAGTTGTTCTTGGACTTTTGTTTCGGAATGTATCTATCCAAGAAACATCCATCTTCCTGAGTAGTGTCATTATCCATTTTTAGCACATTTTCAACAACACTTTTTACAACATCATTTTGGACACTATCGTCATTGGAAGATGTGAACGTGACTTCAATTGAATCAGGAAGTTTCACTTCATTTTCTTCTCCAATTTCAACCAAACCCAATTGTTTTTTCGAATAATTTTCCATAATCGGCGGTGGAACTCTATGAAAACCCACCCCGGTTCCATCAGAATAAACATCTTCGCCAGCTTTGTTTTTCCCGATGGGTTTTGGAACAATGTGTTGCAAAACAAAGCTTGCGGAGTTGTAACTGTTAAGCTTCAACCGGATTCGCTCATTTTCAATTTCAGCCTCTTGAACTTTAAGTTTCAAATTAGCAATTTCATCCAGTTATTGGTTGACTGATTCTTCTTTTACCCTAAGCACGGCTTTTAGTTGAATATTTTCTTTATAAGTTTTACTGTTCGATCATCATTATCTTTCATTGTGGTTTTTAGCTTCTCAAATTTTTCAGTTATTTGACGGTTTTCATGAACTAACTTTTCATTTTCTTTTCTAGTTCTTTCATGATCAGTTTTATCATTTTCAATTTTGTTAGTTAATTCTTTTATCCGTTCAGTTGAAGCTTTAACCATCTTGTCACGATCAAGAATTTGATCCTCAAATTTTCTGACTTTATCTGTCAGATCCTCAACCTTCTTTCCGTTGAGATACGTGATTGTATTACAAAATTTGCATTCTTTGATGCAATTTTTGCAATCAACATCCCCATTAACTTTCTTACCTGATTCAGTCGTTGACGTGTTTGAACTGACCTGGCTTTTAGACTCAGAGACGGATTTAGAATCTACCTCAATCGCCTTAGCTGCCAGCACCTTGTCAGCCATTTTCCGAGATTTTCAGCAGTCAACTCCTGAGTAGTATCAATGATTCCAGTATCAACTTTCTTTGACTTCTCTTTCTCTTCTTTCTCTTTCTCGTCTCCAGTTCCCCACCATTTATTCTGCCAGTAATCATCTTCATCTTTTAACTCTTTGATTATGGCCTCCAGATCAAGAGTGTTGTGGTCAATAGCAATGTTTCCATATGGGTCAAGATAACACTCTCTGTCTGGATCCCATCTATTTGCTCGCTTTGCTTCCGAAAAGATACCAGATATTCTGATCATTCTGTTTGTGGCCAACAACCTTCTGTAATTATACTTCTGTTCTTCCTTTCTGTTGTCTTTCCATGGAACAGGTTCATTCTTTGCCATGAAAGCGTAACCAACCACATCTTCCTCCGGTAGAACCTCTTCACTCCAATCATACCCTTCGTCATCGTAAATTACTGCAAGAGCTCTAGATTTCTCTCTGTTGTCTTCAACCTGCTTCAATCTAGGCGGCTCCGATTTATTCTGATGATATATCGCCTTCTTGTAATAGTCTTCTCTGAACAGGTTCTCCGACTCATCAGCATACGCATTTCTGCACTCACGTTTGAAGTGACCTTTCTGCTTACACTTGAAGCATGTCACCTTGGACTTGTCAAACCCCAACTTGGTAGATGGTCCACCAATTGACTTCCTGCCGGTTATTTCCATGAAACGTTGAGCTCGACGAACAGCACTGGCTATGCACCACCTTATGTCTATTAGTTCCATTTCTTCAGGATCTATTTGATCATAGTCCTCTTTTGTTAAGTTGGTGTTGCCTATCTTCCCTGCTACTAACCCTTCATACGATTCCAACACAGATGCTAGAAAGATCATCTGTTGTTTAGCCGACTCCTCATCAAAATTATGAGCATTTTTTAAGTCTATTGCGATGTTACATTGAAAACGATTCTTTGCATCATAATGACTTGCAGATGATGAAGATCCACTGTGATAACCACTGTGATTTCCACTGCTTTGACTGCTTTGACTTTCTTTGCTAGTTGTGGACACATTCTCAGCATAAAACGCAGTCTTGGGAGAAGTTGCTTTTGGCATCATGCTTTTTGGATAATACAAATCCAAATTCTGCTGGTAGGATGAGTGATTGACTTTAAATGTCTTCTTTAGTTCCAGCTCATGACTTTCAAGTCTCTCAATCAACAAATCTACAGTTAACACTTCTGGCTCTTTGATAGTATTTTTCAGCATCATCGCATAATATCGCCAATCCATCTCGTCTGGTAATGAATCGAACAATTTGTCAACTAGCTCATCTTCAGGATACTTAATTCCATGTCTAGCTAGTTCCAGCTTCAGGTGCCCAAACCTCTCGATCATTTTTGAAACTGATTCATTCCTTAAACACCCGAACAAATCAAATTCTTTCCTAAGAAGTTTCTTTTTGTTTTTCACGATTTCAGTACTTCCTAAGCATTTCTTTTCTAATTTTGCCTAGAGAGCTTTAGCAATAGAGTAATCAATCAAAGAGATTATATCTTCACGCACAGATTGAAATAATAATGCAACACATTTCTTCTCAGCAACAAACGACTCTATCTCATCAGATGTTGATAAAGTTTGACCCTTTTTGCTTCCATTATCATATCCGTTTTTGAGACTCTTCCAACTCGAAAACGCAAAAGCCATCAACCAATCTTCTAATTTCTTTGCCCACCGACTATACTCCTCGATAGCCATCAACTTCGGTGGTTTGTTGTAAGTTCCGAAAGCACTTTCAACCTCCAAAGTATCCGATAATTTCTTCTTGGCGTTTGGCAGGTTCTCATTGTTGTTGCTTGTAGATGAATCGTCTCCCGAATTTCCAGCAAATGCGTACATGTCGCTAAACGGGTTCAAGAAAATGTCATCCATCTTGAATCTACCTGAAAGATCAGCAAACACTTAGAAAAATTTTCGAGATTTTGAAAAACAGTGACACAAAAGCGAAATCAGTTGTAATGACTGATAAGCGAAATCAGACTTTGACAGATAAGCGAAATCAGGATTTTGACTGATAAGCGAAATCAGAAATGTCACACGAGCGAAATTAGAGCGAAATTAGGGTGATCTAAGAGCGAAATCAGACAAATTATGTCCTTATCAACGAAATCAGGCAACTGGAATGTCCGTAAAAGCGAAATCAGGGTTATTTCGAGCGAAACCCTTCGATTGACCAAAAAAGCGGAATCAGGTTTTAGCCAATTTTTATCATTTTTAAGCTGTATTTTAACCTGATTCTTTCTAGGGTTTGTTATTACTATGTTTCACACGTTATATTCAAAATTCAGGCCATTTCAACCGTAGGAACTAGTTCAAATCAGAAAAGTATGAGAGAAAGTGAGTAGAAGTAAGAGAATTGTGTAGAATCAAGCTGTAGTAGTATGATCTCCTCGTCCTGCGCTCTGATACCACTTGTTGGACCGGTTGTGACCCTAAATAGTCAGTAGAGATCGTTCATCTTTGCGTATAAAGGTGGAATCAATGTACACAAAGTAACAACAGCTTTTCCTCTTTAATTCCTTCTATATCGATGCTTTCTGAATCGATTTTGACAGAGTTTCATTACCAAGCATATGACCAGATTTCGCTCCAAGTTACAAATGAAATCACACATGGGGGGTATATATACTAAGTCTGATTTCGCTCTTATGGCAGCCATATGAGCGAAATCCCATGTGACGTATCAGCGAAATCCCCACTAACCTAATGAGCGAAACCCCTATGACCTAATCAGCGAAACCTCACTCTAAAGTGTACATATGAGCGAAATTACAACCTATAACCCTAATTCCTGATTTTCAACTCCATACAATCTATCTAGACCTAAGACTTGATATAAATGTAGTCAACAGACATCTCATGCACCAACAGAGCCTACATACTAAAACAAAACCTAACCTAAGTGCTTACGACCCATTACGACTCGTTTAGGTAGCTTACGCTATTTTAACGCGTCGTTCGTGTTAAATGCGCTCAGACCGCCTAACTAGTCCTATGACAAGTATTATATGCCTTAACATGTCTAATAATATTGCCTAATCAGTTTAGATGTCAAAAATTAGGTTACATATGCTTAAAATGAAATTATGCGTAAAAAGGGCATTTTGGTCATTTTCCTAATGCATATAAACTATCTATCATACAACTAACTAAACGAAGTGACCATAAGGTATAACCTCGGAAGGTTATTCCCTATACAACTATGGTCACAATATATGCTTGGTTGGATCCTAATGATCGACCAAACGGGTCGGGTTCGAAAGTCTAAGCGGTTGATTAGACCGCTTATCTTACGACCCTATATAAGCACTAATCTAAAAGTGACGAGTTAAACATGTTGAAATATGTTTAACGAAGTTTGAAAACAAGTTTGATATCAAGACAAAGGGTCTTGATACCCAAGAATAGTTTGGTTTCAAAATACGCAAGAATACGCATTTTGACCGAAACTATGACTCGTCACTACGCCTAAATAACGTGGTAATCAGTAGGTATAGTCACAAGAGACTATAACCATCGTGATTACGCTCACGTTACGAAGTTCAAACGAACTTCGTGTTGACCAAAGACTGGTCAAAGCAGAAAGTCAAACTCAGTTTGACTTTCGTGCTTTAAAACGCATAAAAGCACGAAGGGATACTTACAACGGGTCCAAGCAAGGAAATCTTGATTCAAATTGCTCAGGTATGAAGTGCTAAACCCCAACTTAGAGCAAATGATTCAGATTTTGTGAGAAACAAGTGAATTGGGGTTAGGTATTTATAGGAAATCCACAACCGTTAAGATCGTTCCTCGTAAACCGAGCTTCAATCTGGACCGTACAAGTGTGCCCATGGTTTTAGAATACCATGGGTGCCCCAAAATAGCCCATAGACTTGTAAAAACCATGTCCAAATGCAAAAAAACCAGCTGCTGTTTCAGAAATTCAGTTTGCTGATCTGGGCAGTTTACACGCCCTGCGTAAGAGCAATACAAGGCTTACACGGTTCGCGTGGCCTGACTTTCTAGAAATGTCAGAAATGGTCCCTGCACATGATAGACTCAGTTTTTGGCACGTTTAAGCCCCGTTAACCTCATTTCAAGGCTCTAAAATGAAGTTACGGTACAGGGAACATGAAATGTTCTCAAAAATATCTTGGATGTTGGTTCTTTTGGTCGTACAGTTGTGTTGTTCGGTTAATTACGACGAAACACGAACGGACGCGAAAAAAGATCCAAATTACGTGAGGAATGGAATTTTATCATGCCAATCACTAAAATAAAATATTTTAATGATTACATAAATTGTTGGATGTCCGGATATATTCAGAACGTAAGATATGCGCGAAAATGCAAACTTATGCACTTTTTGACGCTTTTAGTCCCTGTTTGATCTAAAAGTTTATTTTTGCGCACTAAACACCTCAAAGCCTATTTCTAAGCTATATAAAGGATATTTAGGGCATATTTAACTTATGATCAAGTTTCGGAATGTTCGTTATAGTACGAATCGGTGTACTTTTGCAGTTTGTCGAAATTAGTCCCTGTAAGCGAATAAACTTGATTTCGACACACCAAACCCTCCAAAACTTATTTCTAAGTTATGTAAAGGTTATTTAAGGTATGTTATGCCTATTTCACTATTCCAGAGTGTTTTTTGTGTTAAACTGATTACGTTACGCATCAGTTCGCGTATAACCTTCCAGAAAGCGATTTAAAGCTCGAAATCGAACAAGAATTGATATGTGCAAATGATACACATATTTTTTACAAATCCCAAGTATGAAACACAATATTTCATTGATTTGGTACTTGTTTGATGGTCGCAGAGGCACAGATGTCATAGAAAATGGGCCTTAAAATGGGCCGTTCTAACCCGTTGCTCGACTACCTTGTCATTGGCCCGTAATCAGCATTGGGCCGGCCCAATAACACCTAATTCTGCCCATTTGTTGTAGCTGTGTTATAAATGTAAATGTTTAATGTGATAAAACCTTTTATCACAATAAACATTTAATACCATAACCCATGATAATATATGAAAAATAAAACGTCATGTTGTTCACTATTATACAACTTCTGCATCAGGATCATTTTCAAATGTCTGGAACGTAGTGACAAGATCAAAGTTTTCGGGTAAAAGACTATCGTTGAACAATATTGCCAACCTTTGCCTCATTTCGTAAGCACTCGTAGCGGTGTCTTCTTGTTGATATATGGGTTGCTTGTTGATCAACCTTTCGATGAAAATGCAAACCCATACCCCACAATCTCCTAACTTCCCTGATTGTTGAGGGACTAGGTTGGGGTAAAGGACTTTGAACGGCAATGACATCTTCAATGGCTCATTATCTGCGTAGTATCCGTAGATGCGTAGCCATATGTCGAAGGCAATATTTATGTGGCAAATGACTTCTGTTCTTTCTTTCACCAAACTTCCACTTTCCAATAGACTACACAAGTAGGCATATGTAAGATAATCATTGCTAAGAAAGGGATTCAATGTACAATGGCATATATACGATATCACGAACTTGTCATATATTGTAAGAGTCCGATCGCGAAGGTGAAACACCCCCAAAAGCCAATGCACGTTTTTAATATTCAACGGAACATAAACCTATCCATGCCTTAAAAAGATAATTTTTTGAATATAATATATATAAAGATTTCGGCATTCAAACATAACTTACCTCCTCAACTTGGGAAATTGGTGGAATAGGAAACATGGACCCATCGAAATAACACTCCAACCTCCGGATCGCATCACACTCAACTATGGTCATTTGAAAATATGGTGGTAGAATGCTCCAACGGTCGCTTTGTTGCCTCTGCTCATACTTCTTAATCATCCAACCTTATAAATGCTATTTTGATAAATTATTAAAATAACAGTTTTGAAAATAAAATTAATTAGGAAGCATAAATATTCATAATTTGCTTACATCATCACTTAACCAACCGGACCCGTCGTCACCTAGCAACGACGACCAAAATTCTGGGCCAACTTCACCAGCCATCGTTTTTCCAAGCTTCCGCAGCCTTGAATCCGTATCGGTTACCAGAGAACGTTCCTTGCTATACCAATCTCGAATCTTTTTTATGTATCTATCCGTACTATCTTCTTTGTTCTTGTTTCACTTTGACACCATCTTCAACACAAAAAAAGGTGATAGCATAGACGAACCCGGCTTTAGTAACCTCTCTGATCGACGCAATGCTGCAGTCGGGGCATCATCGACTAAGTGTTTTGTATTATAACAGACAAGAGAGTCACACGGTTGCAAATTGTCTGTTGCAACATGATAAACACCAACATCATTGAAGTTAACGAACGAATCGACTTCCGGCTACATATATAAGTTTAAGTCATAATGACCATTAGTAAATATTATTATTTTGGCAAATTGTCTGTTGCCACATGATAAACACCAACATTACGTTTCCGACTGAATGAACGCTACCATGATCAACATTTTGATTCATTAGCTGCATAACAAATAAACAGATTAAAAATATGGCACCACTATTACATAAAACACATTTAATTTCACCCTAACCTCCGACTTTATTAGCCGAGTTAGCTTCTCATTGTTCTTGTCCAATAGTGATTTAAATTTTTCTACAAGAGACGATTGTAATTCATCCGCAACTGAATAATTTCCTCCATCATGATTTGCAGACCTTCTTTTTTTGGTTGTTGGGTGCCCATGGGGAACGACAATGCATAACCTTCAAACCCATCATCAACCCCATCATTTGGTTTAAAACCACTGGTGTGCATCGTATCGGCATTGGGCTGCATGTTAGGCGGTATCGGCCTCGCTATACGGATACTCTCTAAAAATTGCAAACTAGATATGTACCACTCAGTCTGCATCTCGTCACTAGTGGGCAATATGGATTGAATCGGACAGATATGTTCATTCTAACAATTGAATAATGAAAACCTTTATCAATCAATTTATTATAATACAATATAATTGAGACTAAAATAACAAAGTAGAACAACTACCTTTTGTGTTGATTCAAAAATGCATTCAACGGTAGCAGTTGTAACCCTTTTCCAGGCCCCCAACCTAGAAATCTGGGAATTACTTCGCGTTTAAAAAATGTACCCATCTCCTAAAATTCTGGAAACACTTCATAAATCCACATCTACACATATACATAAATTTATTTTAATTAAGGGGTTGCTATGTATTATATCAGATTAAATTAAACTTTGTACCTTGAACGGCCACACGCAACCAGGCAACGAGAACCCTGCGTTACCCTGTTGGTGTCGACGACTCAAATCATATACATGCAAATATGTGCTCTGCCAAAGATAGCTACCCCACAGATAGTTGTTCCATGCTTGTAAATCATCAACCAAATTCTTAACCATTTTGTCAATGGTTTTGAAGCGTTGGGTACCTTTAAAACCTAACTCTAGTAACATCAACAGACAGAGACGAAGACAATCGTCATCGTCGTATTATGCCAAGTCTGAATCAAACGCATCTTCTACATGACATTGTTTTACATAGCGTATCCCTGGGAAAATTCTTGAATTGAACGAATTAGGTGATCCATTAGATATCTTATTTGTGAGCGGTCCAAATCTAAACCCGGTGATAAGACAAAACTGAATGGGGATAAAATGTAGAAATTATTCCCGAACACGTAAGTTATTCCATCGCTAGGATTAGCAGTGGGCACCTGATGTCGTGCAACACAGAGCAAAAGTGGGCTTTCACAAATCATAGACTCAAGATCCAAATAGTGACCGAAGACCGTCTGCCTCAGCCTATGTTCTAAATTACCTTCCATTTTCTTCTTGATTTTATCTAGAACTGTCCAAGCTGCTCTAACTCTAGTTCTAGGAGCCTTAGCCTAAATCAGTGGGATAATGAATTGTATTAGACGATATCCTTTAACAAACACTACAACAAAACTAAATAATTACCAGTTTAGTGGTAGTCGGAAGAGTATTGTCCAGGATTGCAGCCGTCTCTTCTACCATGAATTCAATGTTAACGTTTGGGATTGGGTCATCCTCCCAGTACCTGATTCATTGTCCGTGTTTCCGTTAGAACGAATGGTAAAAATGGGTCGGATCGGGTCGGGAGAGTAACTGAATCCTAAAGAAAAGCGAATCGGGTGGGATCGTGTTAGTTAGTGAGGAATGATGGGTCGGAGCTCCATCACTGGTGGTCCCTATTACCCGCTTCGGAAGCGTCAAGAAGAACAGTGAACAACCACCACATGTGGTGGTCCCTGCAATGGGATACGTCTAACACCCGGAAGCGTCACGGACTCCTCGTGGGATGCTAAGCCGCATGGGATGCGTCCGTCAGAAACTTTAAAGGGTTAGAATTAATTTATGAGTCCGGCCCATTATTTTAGGAGTCAGGGACGCATGGGATGCGTCGGAAACGTCAAATCTCCATAAAGTGTTTTTTATTTAATTTTTTAATGCAAATTTTTTTATATAAGTAACTTTTTTTAGAAGTGTAAAAAAACTTAAAAAATCTGTGGTTCCCTAAATTAATAAACTTATTATTAGTAAAGCATGTCTGAACAGCGGGGAAAAGACTTGGCGGGTGAAGAATATTGCTCTCAACCGGCTAAAAAATCATCAAGTTGGATCCTTAATCAATGGGGGAAGCCGGTGAATGCAACAGAAAGCGGAACATCATCCAACGAAAACGTAAACCCCCCAAATATTGGAGAAGGTGACTTTCTACATAATAGACATAGCTTACATCAGCACAACCGCGATAGATGGGCGATACAAGACGATGAAACAGAAAATTGGTCAAAAGATGTGCTTGAATTCTACAACAGAGGCGACGCGCCATTCTGTTATTAAGTTGTTTTTAACAGATCCGTTCAGCTTTACAAAAACTTTTGGGGAACTTTATTGGGATTTCGTTTCAACGGCTATCTCAACGAAACAGAAAATTATATCAACAATTTTACGTAAACTATTTTTGTTAAAATATGTTACTAACACTACAATTTTTACAGCATATGGAAGCCTGGGTTGGAAGACTGATGAATTGGAGAAGTAGAAAGCTTCAAAAAGACCCGTTGTTAAATCTACGTTGGATGATACTACCACCAAAGTTTTATGAGTGTTTATTGGAATCGGTTCCGAAAAATGTGGCTACTTACTGTAACGGTAAATTAAGCCCGTTTCCTTCCTTTTTTTCATTGATTATGTTTTTTTTTCCGATCCCGCTAGAAAATAGGGAGTGGCTAATGCTATGTATTGAGGTGGCAACCCAACAGCTAGTAATGTTCCCCGATCAAGACATCAGTGCAGGAAAAAAAATACAGACAAGTTGTCATCCCTAGGCTGACAAAAATATGCGTATATTTAGGAGCAGTATTATTGGAAAAAGATTGGAAAACCCAAAAAATTCATTTCATTCAAAATGAATGATGACTATGTGGTGTCCAACTGCTCCTTATCTGGAAACGAAGCTGTGTATCTATGTATGCTGATGGAGCATCTCGTTACAGATAAACCCATAAATCTCACCGATGACATCAATTAGAAAATGAAGTCATATAGAAGGTTCATGGCAGATAATTTGTATTTCTGGCGTTGTTTACCACGTCCTAACGTTGTTTAATGTGGAATTTTTAATTTACTTTCGTGATCCTTTTACTTTGTGTTCTTTATCTAATAATTCGTTTATAATTTAATAAATACTATAAAAATAACAAAATCACTTATATATTAAACAAAGTTAACATCAACCTATTACAAAATTTAATTTAGAAATAATACATAGTAACCGGCTTAAACGAATTAAAAACATATAATTATTAACCAAGCCTAACGCGGGTCACTTTCGTTGGCCTCACCACAAGCCATGTAGTTTGACTGACTACCACCAACACGCAAACAGGAAAAATGGAGTTCTGCCATGGCGCAGTCGTAAGCAAAGCTTGCTTCTTCATCGGTGACACAGTCCCACTCATCATAATTATTCGGAGGCGCCGGGTTAAATAACTTATGAGTTAAACGGGGTGAGCATCGAGGTCTAATAACCGGTGTTTGGTAAGCAGCCGGCGGCGCCTGGTAGGCTGGTGGCGGTGCACGGTAGGCTGCTAGAGGGGTTAAGCAAGATTCGGGGGTTTTTGGTGGAGGGTTACGACCACAGGGTGGTCTATCACTTGATGGTCCAAATTCACCACCACCCATATATATCTTCTGATTATTTGTGTTGGTATACGACTTTCTTAATTTTAAATATATAGATGGAGACATGGATAATAATGTCAAATTAATAACTAATACAAAAAAGGCAAAACGTACAACGTTTTATTTACCTTTATAATCAACAAATAAAAAACAAAACAAAATAAACCAACAAAAATTACGGACTAAACAAGATATTTTTAAGCGATAACACAATGTGATTCACAAAGCTCGGTCTCCAATTCCTCCACAAAACTCGGTCTCCAATTCCTCTTTGTTTTTGAATAATTTGGCGTCATAGGAGGAAGTGGTAGAGGACGTGGATGGGGAAATCCGATAACACGAAGTGATCCAATGTTTCCTTTGTAGGTGAGTTCTTCGAATTTCTTCGTTAAACCACCACCCTTAAAGGGCAAACCAGATCACTTCCATCACTAGTGGCAGGTACCGTCACCCATAAACACTAGGACTTCTAAAGCTCAGGAAAACATCATCTTCAACACATGTAAACACCTTCATTTCTATTTCGAGACTATCGAAAGGCAGATAGATTGGCATTGGCATTTTATAAAATTGGTTGCATATATTGGGGAAAAATTAAAATTTTCTATTTGGAGACAAAATGTTAAAAATACCCTCAACAAAACTGATTTTCGGTGCAATATATAGATGGGTAAAAATATAAATTTTCAATTAATCCCAAAATGTTAAAACTAATGTGATTAAAAAAATTATAATTACGCATACCGAGGCCTCGAATGCGTCATATATCTCCTCCAAACGAGCAACTCAACGAGCCACAGCCAGCCAGCCAAGCGCCTCGGGATGCAGTGGAGCCAGACGCATCCGCATACTTTTTGGCTCGGATGCGCTGGCGGCGGACGCATCCGCTTCCTTTTGGCACGTGTCAATAATGCGATGGCGGATGCATAAGATGTTGGATGCCCTGCTTCAAGGACGCATGAGCCGGCCATTTTGGTAAGTCGAACATTTTCTTGGCTATTTTCATAATTTTCTCAAGAATTTATGCAAGAGGTACAACTCTCATTGCATTAAATTGTTGCAAATTTATAGTTATATAATATAATATAATATAATATAATATAATATAATATAATATAATATAATATAATATAATATAATATAATATAATATAATATAATATAATATAATATAATATAATATAATATAATATAATATAATATAATATAATATAATATAATATAATATAATATAATATAATATAATATAATATAATATAATATAATATAATATAATATAATATAATATAATATAATATAATATAATATAATATAATATAATATAATATAATATAATATAATATAATATAATATAATATAATATAATATAATATAATATAATATAATATAATATAATATAATATAATATAATATAATATAATATATTTAATATAACATAACATAATATAATATAACATAACATAATATAATATGATATAATGTAATGTAATGTAATGTAATGTAATGTAATGTAATGTAATGTAATGTAATGTAATGTAATATAATATAATATAATATAATATAATATAATATAATATAATATAATATAATATAATATAATATAATATAATATAATATAATATAATATAATATAATATAATATAATATAATATAATATAATATAATATAATATAATATAATATAATATAATATAATATAATATAATATAATATAATATAATATAATATAATATAATATAATATAATATAATATAATATAATATAATATAATATAATATAATATAATATAATATAATATAATATAACATAACAAAATGTAATGTAATGTAATGTAATGTAATGTAATATAAAATAATAAAATATAATATAAGATAACATAACATAACAAAATATAATATAATATAATATAATATAATAAAATATAATATAATGTAATGTAATGTAATGTAATGTAATGTAATGTAATGTAATGTAATGTAATCTAATGTAATGTAATGTAATCTAATGTAATGTAATGTAATGTAATATAATATAACATAATCTAATATAACATAAGATAACATAACATAAGATAACATAACGTAACCTAACATAACGTAACGTAACGTAACGTAACGTAACGTAACGTAACGTAACGTAATGTAATAACATAACATAACATAACATAACATAACATAACATAACATAACATAACATAACATAACATAACATAACATAACATAACATAACATAACATAATATAATATAATATAATATAATTTATAGTTATATAATATAATATAATATAAATATAAATATAAATACAAATTACCAAATCTCTTAATACCACCATTGCCAAACCCTGCACCAAAATCTCATACTCCATGCGTGAAAAATACTGACATATTTTTAGGACTAAATAATAATAATAATAATAATAATAATAATAATAATAAAAATAAAAACACAAGTAATTAACCCAACACCCATAATTATACATATTAAAAGCAAGTACCCATGAATAGTAATTAAAGATTTTTATAGCATTATTTATAATTTTGATTGTTTTATTAGTTAATTGATTTTTATTGGATAGATATTGATTCGGTTTATTACGGTATACGCACTCGGTATAGAAATTAACATATGTTTTACATCAATAAAAAATAATATAAAATGATAAAAACGAACACCGGTACCAGCATCATCGATGTTGTTCAAATGCTATCAATCCGTTGAGAGTCACGGTAGTTGTACCGATATTCATTTATCATTGCAGACAGAGTGGATAGTATAAAAAAAAATGAAACCGGAAAGCATAAAAATCAATACAAATACCGTCATATAGTGATATAGTGTCAGTTTATTGAAAGAGAACACAATAAAATAAATATGGGTATCGAAAGCGTTAGGTGTCAATTTATAGAGCGCAAACGAATCGAATAGGACGGAATCGAACTGATGCAACTGAACATCAGTATCTGTATCAATATTCGTTTTTAATTGTTTACGATCGATGTAAAGTTTTCTCTTTGAATTACAATAGCGAGTATCGGGATCATAATGAGCCAAACTGATACCAACAAAATTCCCGCCGCAAAGCGCGGGGGTATATCACTAGTATATAATTAAAGTTCCAAGCAGAGTAATATAAGCAACATTAAACAACACTTTATTTTCTTCTTTATAAAAAATTTAAAATATACTAAGAACACCCTACATCATTGATCTCAATACAAACCAAAAGACTAAAACCCCCTCCTTTTTGTTCACTCTTTTATAAACAACTTAACATGTCCGGTCTTGCGTCTGTGATCGATAAAGTCAGATACAAACCTGAACATTGGACCACATTCATCCTCGGCACAAACAGTGGCGGAACCAGAAATTTATAACTGGGGGGTCGTAATAGAAATTTATAACTGGGGGTCGTAATAGAATTTTATATAGAATTTTATAACTGGGGGGTCGTAAAAGAGTTTTTAGATCTTGTTTTCAGTTAAAGCTCATGTTGCAGCCATCTATATCGCAACTGAATGCTCCTTCCTCCTCATCACTTGTTGCAACAACACGCACTTTTTTGCCTTTCTTTGCTTGATTCTGATTCATTTTTAAAAAAATGGTGGGTCACTACACTAAAAACACCCTACATCATTGATCTTAACACAAACCAAAAGACTAAAAGCCCCTCCTATTTGTTAACTCTTTTATAAACAACTTAAAATGCCCTGTCTTGCGTCTGTGATCGTTAAAGTCAGATATGGACCTGCACATTCATCCTCAGCACAAACACACGCTTTCTTGCCTTTCTTTGCTTGATTCTGAATCATTTTTAGCCTTTGTTTATTCATGACTTCAAGGTTTCTAGCAGGCTTGCGCGTGATTCTTCTTCTTGAGTATTTGGAGGGATCATAATCAGTTTCATCTTCAGAATCTGCAGACGACAGTGGTGGTGGTGATGCTTCTACTTCCAAGAACATACCCTTGAAGGTCCTCTTTCTCTTCCTTGTGCTTGTTCCAACCACCAAATGTTTTTCTTGATTCACATTCATCTTAAGAAAGACATGAACTGTTTGATGATCTTCTTGTTGGTTGTCATTATTATGATCCTCATGGTCTTCATCATCATAATGATCATCAGCAAAAAACATATGAACCCCACCAAATGGGCGGAGTCGTTGCTCATGATCAAGACAAAAAACATGCAATCTTGAAGAGTCTTTTTCAGAGCATTCTTCAGAGTCAAAAGACTCACCATACGCCAAAGCCAAAAGTTTAAGTGCTGGAATGTATTTTTGTTCTCGAGTACTTGAATTGCTCTTCAATAATTTCCCTTTTACATAAGCAAAAACCTTATCAAGAAACGCACAATACAAAGCAATCTTAAGTATACAAAACGGGAAGAATATTTTTCTAAGTTTGGCATTTTGCGTTAGTAAAGGCAATACATTTAAATCCTCATTCGACATAAGATAAATGTTCAGGTGTTTTTAAACAATAAAAAATAAAACTATTAAGACATCATTTTAATGATGGAAAAGAAAAAAAAATAATAAAAGAATTATTTACCAACTAAAGGGTTCTTGGATACGTGGAGCCAAGCACCACGAGCCAAAGCGTATTCTTCATTTGTTGACCACGCCGTATGTGTTTTCTTAACCTTTGGGTCATAGGGATATTTTTTGTTGTATGACCTTTTCCGAGGTTGTGACACTCCCGCCTTCTCCGATGGCGTCTCACGCACAACCTCCGGTTGTGACCTGGGAACACTTGTGGGTTGTTGCGTTTGAGCCTGTGGTTGAAAACCATTGATGTTTTGTTGAAAACCCAAAGCATACATCAGCATCTTTTGTATCATGCTAAAAAGATTTTTATTCGAGATGTCAATATTTTCATTTTCGAAAAAATCTGAACTAATTGGATAATTTAGTGGCATTTGGGTGTTTTGTGCGGTGGTGGTGTTTGGACAGGTTGGGTCTTGTCGGGGTTATCAGAAAGCAAGATTGTATGGATTTCCATAGAGATACATCTTCTTGTATATTTTTGTGGAGAATGTGTATATAGAATTGTATAAGAGTGTAGAATGTGTATAAAAATTGTGTGTTTAGAAATGGTTAAATAGGTAAAGAAAAAGGATTTTTTAATGAAATGACCGTTGCCAACGGCTATATCCTTCGAATTCAAATTTCTTCACCCGTGATTTAAATCAGAAACGGTTAAATATTGGGTTTAAATGATCGTTGCCAACGGTCATATCCTTGGCATTCAAAATTCTTCACATGTAATCACAATCCAAACCAAAATTGTCAAATTAATGCCTATGGGTGCGGTGGTGGTGGGTGTGAATGGGGGATTTCACAGCCCATTACATATGGTTTAAGGTTTTGTCTTGTGTGAATATAACTCACACACACACATATATATATATAGGGTGGTGTTTGGTGTATTTGTGAACTGAGTGAACAAATCTTGGCTATTGATTTACACTTGTGTGTATACTTGTTTATTGATAATCAAGGGATTGGATTAGTTCACTAGTGTTCTCTATCAAGGGGTTGTTCTCAAATGAACCTAACCCTATATATATATATATATATATATATATTGATATTCATTAGGGAACACTAAAAAAGTGAGGAACCATATATATATTATATATACACTTATACATGCAAGAAACAAGTATTTAACTGATTACCGGGTATTTTATTTCGCATTTTATCAGCGTTTAAAATTATTTTTAATATTCTATAAAATAAAACTCACCAAAATATTACTAAATAATATTTCGTTCACCTAAACTGGCTGCGTCGTCCGCGTTTCGCAGTATACGCATTGTATCGCGCAGTATGCGCTTAAAATCGCAGAACAAGATTTTTAAGCGTTCTAACTAATTTTTCATCACAAATATAATTAGAAAAAGGGGTTTTAATAATAACGGAATATTTTTCGGGATTTTGACGTTATCCGGACAGTCACCGACGTTCGTTTCGCATTTCGTTCGTTATGCGATAAGCGTTTAACTTGTTATTGCCAACGTAATTTTTAGTAAAGTTTGAGTTTGTCAAACTTTCAAATACTTCAAATTAATGTCCTATTTATTAATTTAGTGCCTATATATACTCATGACGCGTGTCGTATCAGTATAGTGCCTGCTCAGAATAGCCGGGTGTCACAATGATGAATGTTAGGGTTGTGGTGGATGGTTATAGAGAATGGATTGGTGGGATGATGGTGATTAGGGTTAGGAAGGTGAGGATCGATGATCAATTCAGATGATGGTTGATGATTCGGATGGATTGGAGTGTTCTTGGCTCTAGGAAAGGAAATGGTTCAAACTTCAATAATTGCGTAACTCCTCTCAAAAGACCCAAAAACTAGGTAATAAGTCGTTCAACAAGCAAAACAAGAAAAAACCACGTCGGCTAGTAGGAAGAAGCATCGCCGACGCCCCCCTGCGTCGCCACCCAGAAACTTCAAAAAGTTTCCAACGCTCTATCCTACTGCTTACGTATAACAACCCTCAAAAATGTCCTAAAACGCTCCGTAAGTGAAAAACCGAACTCGCGCAACATTATTTAAATTAATGAAAAAAATAATAATCATATGTCTTTTGTGGCCCGCGACAGACTTCATTAAACCCTCTGCGGGTCGCGGCGGCCCCATAACTTGCCGGACACTCCTAGGGACATGTGCCATATACGTGTCAAGTCTATACTGATGATCAGTCAGCCCAAAACCCTAGCTAGAGGTGTGGCGGCTCGCGACTGGCACAACCTTAGGCAGTCGCGAGGCGCTAGGGACTTAGAAATCAGCTATAAATAGAGCAGACCAGCCACAGTCTCCGGTCGTTCAATTCTTTTCTTTCTCTCAAACATAAAGCACGGAAATAATACCCCTAAATCACGAAGCTCTACCCCGTTGTAAGTGTTTTAACCCCTGATCAGTGAGTTGATACCCAGTCTGATCGATCTTGAACCCAACAACGGATGCCAAGGCGCTGCCTGATATAGGCTATGCTTTGTAAACTACATTGGGGTTCTGATCTCATGACGTATTGATAAAGTTGAATTGGGTTATTATACTAACACACGTGCATTGTATATTTTTAATAGGAACTCAAGAAAATTGTCAGAAAATATTACCAGGAAGCCTGTATAAAACCTAAGTTTACAAAGTGAGTCATTCTTTCTTTTTACCAAATTAGTTTACAAAACCTTAAATGTTTTCCAGTCATACTTACAGGGATTATGTCTTTGTAATCTATAATTATTACCGGTAGTTGTTGGGGTTTTGTATACATTACTAGTCCACAGTCACCAAGGGTGTGACAGGAACCGTTAGTATTGGGTGACATGACCAAAAGTAATATGACAACAAGCACAGAGGAGTGTCCCCAGTCGCATACTGTGTTGAATAATTGATAGAAATATACACTATAATTCCCCTAAATACTGTAAAGCTATAACAATGAGTCATTTTACAAAATGGAATGTACTCGCCAGTATTTCTTGCTTTCTTGCTGATAAAATGTTTTTAAAACACATTTCAGGTAAGGTACCTTGATGTGAAGCTATTAGAAGCCAACTATGGAGCACTAGAGGCTTAAATAAATGGGCTATAAGTTGCTTAAATAAATGAAGGAGTTTATGTTTTCAGCAACTAGGGTTTAACCCTATGAATACATTATCAATGAAATATGGGTTTTAGCCCATTTCTTTAATATAAAAAGTTTGATGTTTGCAAACTCTGAAATTATTTCCTAACTACGGTCTCGATGATTTAATTCCGCTGCAAATTTAATAAACACCCATACCACCAGTTCAGGTTCGCGGCGTCCGCTCCATGGGTGGGGTCGGGGGTCGCGACATTACGCCATTTCCATCGACGTGGGTGCGTCACCGACGGCCCTGGTGGCGTCGGTGACGCCCCTTATTGAGTGCCTTTTCCTGTTATGTCCGTTTCGCGTCTCCGGTTGATCATGTTCGCTCCCAATGCTCCAAATAGCTCCCGAATAACTCCTTATGCTCCGTTAGAACAGCAAAATACAATTCTAATCAAAAGTAGGTCATTCGAAACTAAAAGTTATGTAAAAATATAAACTTAAACACAATAAAGCACAGGTTTTCAAACACGTATCACATCCCCACACTTGTTTTTTGCTTGGAAATCGGTTTTTCACTTTCACATGGGTCAAATAAAAGTGGCACTTCTCCTTCTTAAAATTCAAGTTAAGGTTTAATGTCATGTCCAGTTCATGATTTTCACAATTTCTGAACTATTTAACGGTAAAGGATTAATCACATAAAAATAGTTATCTAGGATTAACCTGCTCTTGAAACTAACATATCACACACATCCCTCACAATGTTATCTCCACTCGAAGTAACATTTGGCTAATAGTAATGAATTAGCACGTTTCAAGTTCAGTCAAAACCGATTAGCACACGTTTCAAGCTCCTTAGGCTAGGGGGTGTGGCTTCGCGCCACCCCGCCACCTCATCAAAAATCGCGCCGTCTGGCGCCCCACCCCACCCCGAGCCCGCCATTGAAGGGGCGCTAAAGCCCTCACTCTAGCCCACTAACGGGCATAATAGTGTGTGTTTCAAAGTTTTTGGTCAAAAAAACCATTGGCAACGGTTATATTAAAAAAAACGTTTCTAGAATCTATTAAAATCTTATATATATACATAATCAAAGACACACCAATCACAAACTCAAACACACACCAATCACAAAAAAAAAACACATAAATTCTCTCCAATTATTATTATTATTATTATTATTATTATTATTATTATTATTTATAGTTTATTAACACTATTATATTAGGTGTTAGCTTTCTTTACGGGAGGCGATATTTGAGGATGTCAACCGCTACCGACGTTCCAATTTTATACGAGGCCCATAAGCGGATACACGGGTTTCTTGGGATGTTGGGTAGTCTTGATTGCACGCACTGGGAATGGGCGACATGTCCTACCGATTGGAAAGGACAACACCATCGTGGTGACCGCGATGGTCCTACCCTAATATTATAAGCGATCGCATCTCAAGATTTATGGATTTGGCATGCGTACTTTGGCATGGCCGGTGCAAACAATGACATCGCAGTTTTACAATCTTCGAATCATTTCGACGATGTCATAGATGGTGTTGCACCAGATAGTTCATTCTATGCAAACGACGTGGAGTATAAGTATGGGTACTATCTTGTCGACGATATTTATCCGTAGTGGGCAACGTTTGTGAAAAGTTTTTCATGTCCAGATGACGAGAAAAGAATGTATTTAAAGAAGAAAAAAGAGTTGGCAAGAAAAGATGTCGAGCGGGCTTTCGGTGTATTAAAAAAGATGGTCTATCATTGCCCAGCCGTCGAGGATACTTGAAAAGAGTAAAATGAGAAACATCGTGTATACGTCTATCATCTTGCATAACATGATATTGGAGGACTCGGGCAGAGCGTTTTGTGGAGAAAGTTATGATGAAGGTAACCAACTAACGAACCAACTACTCACATACGCTCAAAAAGAAGTTATCAAAGCGAGGATACGTGATAGGGACACACACCATAACATAACCTTCGAGCTGATCTGGCCGAGCACCTATGGTTTTATTGTGAACCAGGAAGAGACGACAGAGACGACGAGTGATTTTTTTTAGTGACATTGTATTTTTTAATTAAATTATGACATTGTATTTTTTTATTTAAATTATGGCATTGTATTTTTTTATTTAAATTATTAGCTTTAAATTAAAATATCAAAATTAAATAATGTTTAAATTTAAATAAATAAATAATTAGGTAATGATGATGGGGCTTTAAACAATTGCATGCAAGTTAAAGTGAGGGGTGTTAAAGCCTCCCATATGACGTGGCGCCTAGATAGATCTGACGTGACGTGATAAAGCCCCTAGGAACTTTATATCACATCCTCCAACTTTATAAATTTGGTTTTGCACAATAAAAATTAGAAAATCTTAATGGCACATTTTTCAACTAGTTAATGTCTTATATTGCCATTAATATCTATTTGTCAATGTGAAGATAAATATTTTTGATAAAGTATAAATTAATACAAAAATTTCATAAAGTATGTAACTTTTTTTAAGCATATGTAAATTTTAAACTGTATGATTATAAAATTTTAAATCTATAAATAATTGTTTTGACAGTCATAAAAACGTGTAACCACGTAGTTATAAATTATAGGTTATAGGAAGTGGCACATGCAAGTAGAGGGTTTTCGCTACACAAACACGAAGTGTACGATCATTTCGCCATGACACTCATTTTTTTAATTACGACTTCATAATCATTGGCCCATCTATTACTCTAGAAATGAAAATTTAATTTTCAGGAGTGTAATCTAAACTTGAACAATTTAAGTGTATAATTACCAAATCTTTTAATACAAGTTATTTAAATTATTTAAATTGAAATACCGAACTCGCATGACATTATTTAAATTGAAAAATGAAAAAAATAATAATCATATGTCTGTCCTGGCCCGCGACAGACTTCATTAAACCCTTCGCGGGTCGCGGCGGCCCCATAACGAGTCGGACACTCCTAGGGACATGTGCCATATACGTGTCAAGTCTATACTAATGATCAGTCAGCCCTAAACCCTAGCTAGAGGGTGTGGCGGCCCGCGACGGGCATAACCTTAGGCTGTCACGAGGCACGAGGGACTCAGAAATCAGCTATAAATAGAGCAGACCAGACACAGTCTCCAGTCGTTTAATTCTTTTCTTTCTCTCAAACAGAAAGCACGAAATAATACCCCTAAATCACGAAGCTCTGCCCCGTTGTAAGGGTTTTAACCCCAGTTGATACCCTGTCCGATCGATCTTGAACCAGCAACGGATGCCAAGGCGCTGCTTGATAAAGGCTATGTTATGTAAACTACATTGGGGTTCTGATCTCGTGACGCACTGATAAAGTTGAATTGGGTTATTATACTAACACGCGTGCATTGTATATTTTTAATAGGAACTCAAGAAAATTATCAGAAAATAATACCAGGGAGCCTGTAGTAAAACCTAAGTTTACAAAGTGAGTCATTCTCTCTTTTTACCAAATTACTTTACAAAACCTTAAAAGTTTTCCAGTTATACTTATAGGGATTAAATCTTTGTAATCTATAATTATTGCCAGTAGTTGGGGTTTTGTATACATTACTAGTACACAGTCACCAAGGGTGTGACAGGAACTGTTACTGTTGGGTGACATGACCAAAAGTAATATGACCACGAGAGTCTCGCATACTGTGTTGAATAATTGATAGAAATAGACACTGTAATTCCCCTTAATACTGTAAAGTTATAACGATGAGTCATTTTACAAAATGGAATGTACTCGCCAGTATTTCTTGCTGATAAAATGTTTTTAAAACGTGTTTCAGGTAACTTGATGTGAAGCTATTAGAAGCCAGCTATGGAGCACTAGAGGCTTAAATAAAGTGGCTATAAGTTACCTAAATAAATGAAGGAGTTTATGTTTTCAGCAACTAGGGTTTAACCATATGAATACATTATCAATGAAATATGGGTTTTAGCCCATTCGTTTAATATAAAAAGTTTGGTGTTTGCAAACTCGAAATTATTTCCTAACTACGGTCCTGATGATTTAATTTCACTGCAAATTTAATAAACACCGATACCACCAGTTCAGGTTCGCGGCGCCCGCTCCATGGGTGGGGTCGGGGGTCGTGACATTGCACCATTTCCATTGACGTGGGTGCGTCACCGACGGCCCTGGTGGCGTCGGTGACGCCCCTTGTTGAGTGCCTTTTCCTGTTCTGTCCGTTTCGCGTCCCCGGTTGATCTTGTTCGCTCCCTATGCTCCGAATAGCTCCCGAATAGCTCCTTAAACTCTGTTAGACCAGCAAAATACAATTCTAATCAAAAGTAGGTCATTGGAAACTAAAATTATGTAAAAATATAAACTTAAACACAATAAAGCACCGGTTTTCAAACATGTATCACATCCCCACACTTGTTTTTTGCTTGCCCTCATTCAAATTTGTTTTTCACTTTCACGTGGGTGGAATAAAAGTGGCACTTCTGCTTCTTAAAATTCAAGTTAAGGTTTAATGTCATGTCCGGTTCATTATTTTCACAATTTCCGAACTATTTGACGGTAAAGGATTAATCACATAAAAAATGGTTATCCATGATTAACCCGCTCTTGAAACTAACATATCACACACATCCCTCACAATGTTCTCTCCACTCGAATTAACGTTTGGCTAATAATAATGAATTAGAACGTTTCAAGTTCACTCAAAACCGATTAGAACACGTTTCAAGCTCCTTAGGCTAGGGGGTGTGGCTTCGCACCACCCCGCCACCTCAGAAAAAATCGCGCCCTCTGGCACCCCACCCCACCCCGAGCCCGCCATTGAAGGGGCGCTGAAGCCCTCTCTCCTGCCCAATAACAGGCAGAATAGTGTGTGTTTCGAAGTTTTTGGTCAAAAAGACCGTTGGCACCAGTAATATTATAAAAAAAAGTTTCTAGAATCTATTAAAATCCTATATATATACATACTCAAACACACACCAATCACAAACTCAAACACACACCAATCACAAAAAACACATAAATTCTCTCCAATTGTTATTATTGTTATTACTATTATTTCTATTATTTATAGTTTATTAACACTCTTATATTAGGTGTTAACTTTATTTACGGGAGGCGATATTTGACGATCTCAACCGCTACCGACGTTCCACTTTTATACAAGGCCCATAAACGGATACACGGGTTTCCTGGGATGTTGGGTAGTCTGGGTTGCACGCACTGGGAGTGGCCGACATGTCTAACCGCTTGGAAAGGACAACACCATGGTGGTAACCACGATAGTCCTACCCTAATATTACAAGCGAACGCTTCTCAAGATTTATGGATTTGGCATGCGTACTTTGGCATGGCCGGTGCAAAGAATGACATTGCAGTTTTACAATCTTCGAATAATTTCAACGACGTCATAGATGGTGTTGCACCATATACTTCACTCTATGCAAACGACGTGGAGTATATGTATGGGTACTATCTTGTCGACGATATTTATCCGGAGTGGGCGATGTTTGTGAAAAGTTTTTCGTGTCCAGATGACGTGAAAAGATTGTATTTAAAAAAGAAAAAAAAGTTGACAAGAAAAGATGTCGAGCGGGCTTTCGGTGTATTAAAAAAGATGGTCTATCATTGCCCAGCCGTCGAGGATACTTGAAAAGAGTAAAATGAGAAACATGATGTATACGTGCATCATCTTGCATAACATGATATTCGAGGACTCGGGCAGAGCGTTTTGTGGAGAAAGTTATGATGAAGGTAACCAACCGATGAACCCACTACTCACATACGCTCAAAAAGAAGTTATCAAAGCGAGGATACGTCACAAGGACACACACCATAACCTTCGAGCTGATCTGGCCGAGCACCTACGGTTTTATCGTGAACATGGAGGAGACGACAGAGACGACGAGTGATTTTTTAGTGACATTGTATTTTTTTATTTAAATTATGAAATTGTATTTTTTTATTTAAATTATGGCATTGTATTTTTTTATTTAAATTATGAGTTTTAAATTAATATATCAAAATTAAATAATGTTTAAATTTAAATAAAAAAATAATTAGGTAGTGATGATGGGGCTTTAAACCATTGCATGCAAGTTAAAGGGAGGGATTTTAAAGCCTCTCATATGACATGGCGCCTAGATAGATCTGACGTGGCGTGATAAAGCCCCTAGGAACTTTATATCACATCCTCCAACCTTATAAATTTGGTTTTGCACAATAGAAATTAGAAAATCTTAATGACACATTTTTCTACTAGTTAATGTCTTATATTGCCATTAATATCTATTTGTCAATGTGAAGATAAATATTTTTGATAAAGTATAAATTAATACAAAAATTTCATAAAGTACGTAACTTTTTTTAAGCATATGTAAATTTTAAACTGTAAGATTATAAAATTTTAAATCTATAAATAATTGTTTTGACAGTCATAAAAACGTGTAACCACGTAGTTATAAATTATAGGTTATATGAAGTGGCACATGCAAGTAGAGGGTTTTCGCTACACAAACATGAAGTGTACGATCATTTCGCCATGACACTCATTTTTTTTAATGACGACTTCATAATCATAGGCCCATCTATTACCCTAGAAATGAAAATTTAATTTCAGGAGTGTAATTTAAACTTGAACAATTTAAGAGTATAATTACCAAATTTTTTAATACCACCATTGCCAAACCCTGCACCAAAATCTCGATGCGTGCAAGATGCTGACATATTATTAGGACTAAATAAGAATTTCAAGTTTTGTCCTTTATCTTTAGGCCATTTTGCAAGTTTTGTCCTTTATGTTTAAATTTGACTAGTTTTGTCCTTTATGTTTAAAAATCAAGCACGTTTTGTCCTTTATGCTTGATTTTTAAGGACAAAACGTGCTTGATTTTTTAAACATAAAGGACAAAACGTGTTTGATTTTTAAACATAAAGGGTAAAACGTGCTTGATTTTTAAACATAAAGGACAAAACTCGTCAAATTTAAACATAAAGGACAAAACTTGCAAAGTGGCCTAAAGATAAAGGACAAAACTTGAAATTCACTCTAATAATAATAATAATAGTAGTAGTAGTAGTAGTAGTAATAACACAAGTAATTAACCCAACACCCATAATATATAAATAAAGTTCCAAGCCTAGCAATATAAGCAACATTAAACATCGCTTTATTTCCTTCTTTATAAGAAAAAAAATCTAAAATATTAAAGGGTAGAGTACTATACAAAGAACACCCTACATCATTGATCTCAATACAAACCAAAAGACTAAAAACCCCTCCTTTTTGTTCACTCTTTTATAAACAAGTTAACATGCCCGGTCTTGCGTCTGTGATCGATAAAGTCAGATACAAACCTGAACATTGGACCACATTCATCCTCGGCACAAACAGTGGTGGAACAAGGAATTTATAACTGGGGGTCGTAAAAGAGTTTTTAGATCTTGTTTTCAGTTGAAGCTCATGTTGCAGCCGTCTATATCGCAACTGAATGCTCCTTCCTCCTCATCAGTTGTTGCAACAACACGCACTTTTTTGCCTTTCTTTGCTTGATTCTGATTCATTTTTAAAAAAATGGTAGGGTCACTACACTAAAAACACCCTACATCATTGATCTTAACACAAACCAAAAGACTATAAGCCCCTCCTATTTGTTAACTCTTTTATAAACAACTTAAAATGCCCAGTCTTGCGTCTGTGATCGTTAAAGTCAGATATGGACCTGCACATTCATCCTCAGCACAAACACACGCTTTCTTGCCTTTCTTTGCTTGATTCTGATTCATTTTTAGCTTTTGTTTACTCATGCCTTCATGGTTTCTAGCAGGCTTGCGCGTGATTCTTCTTCTTGAGTATTTGGAGGGATCATAATCACTTTCATCTTCAGAATCTGCAGACGACAGTGGTGGTGGTGATGCTTCTACTTCCAAGAACATACCCTTGAAGGTCCTCTTTCTCTTCCTTGTGCTTGTTCCAACCACCAAATGTTTTTCTTGATTCACATTCATCTTAAGAAAGACATGAACTGTTTGATGATCTACTTGTTGGTTGTCATTATTATCATCATCATTATCATGATCATCAGCAAAAAACATATGAACCCCACCAAATGAGCGGAGTCGTTGCTCATGATCAAGACAAAAAACATGCAATCTTGAAGAGTCTTTTTCAGAGCATTCTTCAGAGTCAAAAGACTCACCATACGCCAAAGCCAAAAGTTTAAGTGCTGGAATGTCTTTTTGTTCCCGAGTACTTGAATTGCTCTTCAATAATTTCCCTTTTACATAAGCAAAAACCTTATCAAGAAACGCACAATACAAAGCCATCTTAAGTATACAAAACGGGAAGAATATTTTTCTAAGTTTGGCATTTTGCGTTAGTAAAGGCAATACATTTAAATCCTCATTCGACATAAGATAAATGTTCAGGTGTTTTTAAACAATAAAAAATAAAACTATTAAGACATCATTTTAATGATGGAAAAGAAAAAAAATAATAAAAGAATTATTTACCAACTAAAGGGTTCTTGGATACATGGAGCCAAACACCACGAGCCAAAGCGTATTCTTCATTTGTTGACCACGCCGTATGTGTTTTCTAAACCTTTGGGTCATAGGGATATTTTTTGTTGTATGACCTTTTCCGAAGTTGTGACACTCCCGCCTTCTTCGATGGCGTCTCACGCACAACCTCCGGTTGTGACCTGGGAATACTTGTGGGTTGTTGCGTTTGAGCGTGTGGTTGAAAACCATTGATGTTTTGTTGAAAACCGAAAGCATACATCATCATCTTTTGTATCATGCTAAAAAGATTTTTATTCGAAATGCCAATATTTTCATTTTCGAAAAAATCTGAGCTAATTGGATAATTTAGTGGCATTTGGGTGTTTTGTGCGGTGGTGGTGTTTGGACAGGTTGGGTCTTGTCGGGGTTATCAGAAAGCGAGATTGTATGGATTTCCATAGAGATACATCTTCTTGTATATTTTTGTGGAGAATGTGTATATAGAATAGTATAAGAGTGTAGAATGTGTATAAAAATTGTGTGTGTAGAAATGGTTAAATAGGTAAAGAAAAAGGATTTTTTAATGAAATGACCGTTGCCAACGGCTATATCCTTGGAATTCAAAATTCGTCACCCGTGATTTAAATCAGAAACGGTTAAATGTTGGGTTTAAATGATCGTTGCGAACCGTCATATCCTTGGCATTCAAAATTCTTCACATGTAATCACAATCCAAACCAAAATTGTCTCATTAATGCCTATGGGTGCGGTGGTGGTGGGTGTGAATGGGGGATTTCGTGGTTTAAGGTTTTGTCTTGTGTGAATATAACTCATATATATATATATATATAGGGTGGTGTTTGGTGTATTTGTGAACTGAGTGAAAAAATCTTGGCTATTGATTTACACTTGTGTGTACACTTGTGTATTGATAATCATGGGATAGGATTAGTTCACTAGTGTTCTCTATCAAGGGGTTTTTCTCAAATGAACCTAACCCTATATACATATATATATATACATATATATATATATATATTGATATTCATTAGGGAACACTAAAAAAGTGAGGAACCATATATATATTATATATACACTTATACATGCAAGAAACAAGTATTTAACTGATTACCGGGTATTTTATTTCGCATTTTATCAGCGTTTAAAATTATTTTTAATATTCTATAAAATAAAGCTCACCAAAATATTACTAAATAATATTTCGTTCACCTAAACTGGCTGCGTCGTCCGCGTTTCGCAGTATACGCATTGTATCGTGCAGTACGCGCTTAAAATCGCAGAACAAGATTTTTAAGCGTTCTAACTAACTTTTCTTCACAAATATTATTAGAAATAGGGTTTTAATCATAACGGAATATTTTTCGGATTTTGACGTTATCCGGACAGTCACCGATGTTCTTTTCGCATTTCGTTCGTTACGCGATAAGCGTTTAACTTGTTATTGCCAACGTAATTTTTAGTAAAGTTTGAGTTTGTCAAACTTTCAAATACTTCAAATGAATGTCCTATTTATTAATTTAGTGCCTATATATACTCATGACGCGTGTCGTATCAGTATAGTGCCTGCTCAGAATAGCTGGGTGTCACAATGATGAATGTTAGGGTTCTGGTGGATGGTTATGGAGAATGGATTGGTGGGATGATGGTGATTAGGGTTAGGAAGGTGAGGATCGATGATCAATTCGGATGATGGTGGATTATTTGGATGGATTGGAGTGTTCTTGGCTCCAGGAAATGGTTCAAACTTCAATAATTGCGTAACTCCTCTCAAAAGACCCAAAAACTAGGTAATAAGTCGTTCAACAAGCAAAACAAGAAAAAACCACGTCGGCTAGCAGGAAGAAGCGTCGCCGACGCCCCCCTGCGTCGCCACCCAGAAACTTCAAAAAGTTTCCAACGCTCTATCCTGCTGCTTACGTATAACGACCCTCAAAAATGTCCTAAAACGCTCCGTAATTGAAAAACCGAACTCGTGCAACATTATTTAAATTAATGAAAAAATTAATAATCATATGTCTGTCGTGGCCCGCGACAGACTTCATTAAACCCTCCGCGGGTCGCGGCGGCCCCATAACTTGCCAGACACTCCTAGGGACATGTGCCATATACGTGTCAAGTCTATACTGATGATCAGTCAGCCCTAAACCCTAGCTAGAGGGTGTGGCGGCCCGCGACGGGCACAACCTTAGGCTGTCGCGAGGCGCGAGGGACTCAGAAATCAGCTATAAATAGAGCAGACTAGCCACAGTCTCCGGTCGTTCAATTCTTTTCTTTCTCTCAAACGTAAAGCACGAAAATAATACCCCTAAACCACGAAGCTCTACCTTATTGTAAGTGTTTTAACCCCTGATCACTGAGTTGATACCCTGTCTGATCGATCTTGAACCCAGCAACGGATGCCAAGGCGCTGCGTGATATAGGCTATGCTTTGTAAACTACATTAGGGTTCTAATCTCGTGACGTATTGATAAAGTTGAATTGGGTTATTATACTAACACACGTGCATTGTATATTTTTAATAGGAACTCAAGAAAATTGTCAGAAAATATTACCAGGAAGCCTGTAGTAAAACCTAAGTTTACAAAGTAAGTCATTCTTTCTTTTTACCAAATTAGTTTACAAAACCTTAAATGTTTTCCAGTTATACTTACAGGGATTAAGTCTTTGTAATCTATAATTATTACCAGTAGTTGTTGGGGGTTTTGTATACATTACTAGTCCACAGTCATCAAGGATGTGACAGGAACCGTTACTGTTGGGTGACAGGACCAAAAGTAATATGACCACGAGCACAGGGGAGTGTCCCCAGTCCCATACTGTGTTGAATAATTGATAGAAATATACACTGTAATTCCACTTAATACTTTAAAGTTATAACAATGAGTCATTTTACAAAATGGAATGTACTCGCCAGTATTTGCTGATAAAATGTTTTTAAAACGCGTTTCAGGTAACTTGATGTGAAGTTATTAGAAGCCAGCTATGGAGCACTAGAGGCTTAAATAAAGTTGCTATAAGTTACTTAAATAAATGAAGGAGTTTATGTTTTCAGCAACTAGGGTTTAACCCTATGAATACATTATCAATGAAATATGGGTTTTAGCCCATTTCTTTAATATAAAAAGTTTGGTGTTTGCAAACTCTGAAATTATTTCCTAACTACGGTCTCGTTGATTTAATTCCGCTGTAAATTTAATAAACACCGATACCACCCATTAAGATTGTGATTTCCAAGGTCCAATGTGTATTCAAAGGTCCTTTCAACTACTATTACAGCTCGTACAACCTTGAGAGTTCATGTTCGCGGCGCCCGCTCCATGGGTGGGGTCGGGGGTGGCGACATTACGCCATTTCCATCGACATGGGTGCGTCACCGACGGCCCTGGTGGCGTCGGTGACGCCCCTTGTTGAGTGCCTTTTCCTGTTATGTTCGTTTCGCGTCCCCGGTTGATCCTGTTCGCTCCCGATGCTCCGAATAGCTCCCGAATAACTTCTTAAGCTCCGTTAGACCTGCAAAATACAATTCTAATCAAAAGTAGGTCATTCGAAACTAAAAGTTATGTAAAAATATAAACTTAAACACAATAAAGCACCAGTTTTCAAACACATATCACATCCCCACACTTGTTTTTTGTTTGCCCTCAAGCAAATCTGTTTTTCACTTTCACATGGGTCGAATAAAAGTGGCCCTTCTCCTTCTTAAAATTCAAGTTAAGGTTTAACGTCATGTCCAGTTCATGATTTTCACAATTTCCGAACTATTTAACGGTAAAGGATTAATCACATAGAAAATGGTTATCTAGGATTAACCCGCTCTTGAAACTAACATATCACATACATCCCTCACAATGTTATCTCCACTCGAATTAACATTTGGCTAATAGTACTGAATTAGCACATTTCAAGTTCAATCAAAACCGATTAGAACACGTTTCAAGCTCCTTAGGCTAGGGGGTGTGGCTTCGCGCCACCCCGCCACCTCATCAAAAATCGCGCCCTCTGGCGCCCCACCCCACCCCGAGCCCGCCATTGAAGGGGCGCTAAAGCCCTCACGCCAGCCCACTAACGGCCAGAATAGTGTGTGTTTCAAAGTTTTTGGTCAAAAAAACCATTGGCAACGGTCATATTAAAAAAAGTTTCTAGAATCTATTAAAATCTTATATATATACATACTCAAACACACACCAATCACAAGCTCAAACACACACCAATCATAAAAAAACTCATAAATTCTCTCCAATTATTATTATTGTTATTATTATTTTTATTATTATTGTTATTATTTATTTTATTTAAAGTTTATTAACACTATTATATTAGGTGTTAGCTTTCTTTACGGGAGGCGATATTTGAGGTTGTCAACCGCTACCGACGTTCCACTTTTATACGAGGCCCATAAGCGGATACACGGGTTTCTTGGGATGTTGGGTAGTCTTGATTGCACGCACTGGGAATGGGCAACATGTCGAACCGCTTGGAAAGGACAACACCATCGTGGTGACCACGATGGTCCTACCCTAATATTATAAGCGATCGCATCTCAAGACTTATGAATTTGGCATGCGTACTTTGGCATGGCCGATGCAAACATTGACATCGCAGTTTTACAATCTTCGAATCATTTCGATGATGTCATAGATGGTGTTGCACCAGATAGTTCATTCTATGCAAAAGACGTGGAGTATAAGTATGGGTACTATCTTGTCGACGGTATTCATCCGGAGTGGGCAACGTTTGTGAAAAGTTTTTCATGTCCAGATGACAAGAAAAGACTGTATTTAAAGAAGAAAAAAGAGTTGGCAAGAAAAGATGTCGACTGGGCTTTCGGTGTATTAAAAATGGTCTATCATTACCCAGCCGTCGAGGATACTTGAAAAGAGTAAAATGAGAAACATCGTGTATACGTGCATCATCTTGCATAACATGATATTGGAGGACTCGGGCAGAGCGTTTTGAGAAAGTTATGATGAAGGTAACCAACCGACGAACCCACTACTCACATATGCTCAAAAAGAAGTTATCAAAGCGAGGATATGTGAAAGGGACACACACCATAACCTTCGAGCTGATTTGGCCGAGCACCTATGGTTTTATCGTGAACCAGGAGGAGACCACAGAGACGACGAGTGATTTTTTTAGTGACATTGTGTTTTTTTATTTAAATTATGACATTGTATTTTTTATTTAAATTATGGCATTGTATTTTTTTATTTAAATTATGGCATTTAAATTAAAATATCAAAATTAAATAATGTTTAAATTTAAATAAAAATTATTAGGTAATGATGATGGGGCTTTAAACCATTGCATGCAAGTTAAAGTGGGGGGTTTTAAAGCCTCCCATGTGACGTGGCGACTATATAGATCTGACGTGGCGTGATAAAGCCCCTAGGAACTTTATATCACATCCTCCAACCTTATAAATTTAGTTTTACACAATAAAAATTAGAAAATCTTAATGGCACATTTTTCTACTAGTTAATGTCTTATATTGCCATTAATATCTATTTGTCAATGTGAAGATAAATATTTTTGATAAAGTATAAATTAATACAAAAATTTCATAAAGTATGTAACTTTTTTGAAGCATATGTAAATTTTAAACTGTAAGATTATAAAATTTTAAATCTATAAATAATTGTTTTGACAGTCATAAAAACGTGTAACCACGTAATTATAATTTATAGGTTATATTAAGTGGCACATGCAAGTAGAGGGTTTTCGCTACACAAACACGAAGTGTACGATCATTTCGCCATGAAACTCATTTTTTAATTACGACTTCATAATCATAGTCCCATCTATTACTCTAGAAATGAAAATTTAATTTTCAGGAGTGTAATTTAAACTTGAACAATTTAAGTGTATAATTACCAAATCTTTTAATACAAGTTATTTAAATTATTTAAATTGAAATACCGAACTCGCGTAACATTATTTAAATTGAAAAATGAAAAAAAATAATAATCATATGTCTGTCGTGGCACGTGACAGACTTCATTAAACCCTTCGCGGGTCGTGGCGGCCCCATAACTTGTCGGACACTCCTAGGGACATGTGCCATATACGTGTCAAGTCTATACTGATCAGTCAGCCCTACACCCTAGCTAGAGGGTGTGGCGGCCCGCGACAGGCACAACCTTAGGCTGTCACGAGGCGCGAGGGACTCAGAAATCAGCTATAAATAGAGCAGACCAGACACAGTCTCCAGTGTTCAATTCTTTTCTTTCTCTCAAACATAAAGCACGAAATAATACCCCTAAATCACGGAGCTCTTCCCCGTTGTAAGGGTTTTAACCCCTGATCACTGAGTTGATACCCTGTCCGATCGAGCTTGAACCCAACAACGGATGCCAAGGCGCTGCTTGATAAAGGCTATGCTATGTAAACTACATTGGGGTTCTGATCTCGTGATGCACTGATAAAGTTGAATTGGGTTATTATACTCACACGCGTGCATTGTATATTTTTAATAGGAACTCAAGAAAATAATCAGAAAATATTACCAGGGAGCCTATAGTAAAACCTAAGTTTACAAAGTGAGTCATTCTCTCTTTTTACCAAATTACTTTACAAAACCTTAAATGTTTTCCAGTTATACTTATAGGGATCAAGTCTTTGTAATCTATAATTATTGCCAGTAGTTAGGGTTTTGTATACATTACTAGTCCACAGTCACCAAGGGTGTGACAGGAACTGTTACTGTTGGGTGACATGACCAAAAGTAATATGACCACGAGCACATGGGAGTGTCCCCAGTCGCATACTGTGTTGAATAATTGATAGAAATATACACTGTAATTCCCCTTAATACTGTAAAGTTATAACAATGAGTCATTTTACAAAATGGAATGTACTCGCCAGTATTTCTTGCTGATAAAATGTTTTTAAAACGTGTTTCAGGTAACTTGATGTGAAGATATTAGAAGCCAGCTATATGGAGCACCGGAGGCTTAAATAAAGTGGCTATAAGTTACCTAAATAAATGAAGGAGTTTATGTTTTCAGCAACTAGGGTTTAACCCTATGAATACATTATCAATGAAATATGGGTTTTAGTCCATTTGTTTAATATAAAAAGTTTGGTGTTTGCAAACTCTGAAATTATTTCCTAACTACGGTCCTGATGATTTAATTCCGCTGCAAATTTAATAAACACCGATACCACCAGTTCAGGTTCGCGGCGCCTGCTTCTAGGGTGGGGTCGGGGGTCGCGACATTACGCCATTTCCATCGATGTGGGTGCGTCACCGACGGCCCTGGTGACGTCGGTGACGCCCCTTGTTGAGTGCCTTTTCCTGTTCTGTCCGTTTCGCGTCCCCGGTTGATCCTATTCGCTCCCTAGGCTCCGAATAGCTCCTTAAACTCCGTTAGACCTGCAAAATACAATTCTAATCAAAAGTAGGTCATTCGAAACTAAAAGTTATGTAAAAATATAAACTTAAACACAATAAAGCACCGGTTTTCAAACACGTATCACATCCCCACAATTGTTTTTTGCTTGCCCTCAAGCAAATCTGTTTTTCACTTTCACGTGGGTCGAATAAAAGTGGCACTTCTCCTTCTTAAAATTCAAGTTAAGGTTTAATGTCATGTCCGGTTCATGATTTTCACAATTTCCGAACTATTTGACAGTAAAGGATTAATCACATAAAAAATGGTTATCCAGGATTAACCCGCTCTTGAAACTAACATATCACACACATCCCTCACAATGTTCTCTCCACTTGAATTAACATTTGGCTAATAATAATGAATTAGCACGTTTCAAGTTCACTCAAAACCGATTAGAACACGTTTCAAGCTCCTTAGGCTAGGGGGTGTGGGTTCGCGCCACCCCGCCACCTCATCAAAAATCGCGCCTTCTGGCGCCCCACCCCTCCCCGAGCCCGCCATTGTGTTAGTACATAAACGTCTGTAGCTTCCGTCAGCTTAAAGTCTTTATTTTGTTAAAGTTGTATAGTTTAATGTATAAGGCGTCAGAATACAGGGTTTGTTTTGTAAAAGTGCTGCTTTGTAAGCCGATCGGCTGGCCTAGCCGATCGAACAGCCTAACCGATCGAACAGCTGTTCGATCGGGTGGCCCAACCGATCGGTTAGCCTAACCGATCGGACAGCACTTAGCTTATTCTGACTTGCCTATAAATAGAAGTTCTGTCAGCTCATTTAGGACTTTTGAATCTGTCTGTAACCTAGAGAGCTGAAGTCTGTGATCAACTGGAACTTGTATCTTGTCATATATTTCAATTGAATTGCAGACTATTGAACATGGAAATCATATGTCTTTCTATATCTGTATATGATTTGCTGGATTCCGCACAGCAATCATAGTGTGACATTCATTAACAGGAAGATCCCGATCAACCAGGGACCAACAAGTGGTATCAGAGCTATGGATGTTGATTGAAGATACCAGAAGACATAGTTCATCGATTTCAGTCAAATTCTTGTAGATTTGAAGAGAGATTCAACTGAATTCAAGCGAAGATTGCATTGTGAAGAACAAATTTCATCGGAAATTTGTTTCTGATATAGTTTTCACCGGAAAACTTGCAGATCTGCTCTATCTTTCTCATATTTCTCTCCGTTCTTCATCTTTTTCATCATAAAACTTGAAAAACTCAAAATTAAAACAGATTCAATGGATAAAACTTGATAAAATTACTATCAATCGGTTCTGAATCTCAAATTTTACAATCCTACTAAGTTTCATAATCAGATTCAAACAAATTCGTGTTAAAATTGAACAATTTCAATGAAAAACTGCATGAACTTGCTGATGTCAGATGGTCGAATCGATTAGCATATTCATTCGTTTGCTGATGTCATCGATTTGAAAGAGATAACCGTTCAAAGATATTTTGGAAGATATTGCTGACATCATCTTGGTAATCTGATCGATCAGCTGATCGATCGGACTGCATTGTTGTTAAAAGGAAGTTTGAAGTTTACTAGATTCCTATTCGATCGAACAACTGATCGATCGAACAGCATTTGTCTAACCGATCGGATAAGCTACTCGATCGAACACATTACTCGATCGAATACCCTGTTCGATCCAAGTGTTAGTGTTAAGTGTTTTTAAGAAGTCAAAATTTTTCTAAGTGTTTGTCTGATTTTACAGGAACATTCAAAATGGATGACATATTCACAAACCCTTTTAGTGATATGTATGGTTTCACTGTAAGCTCAGGAGGATCAGGAAATCCAGAAAATGATGATTCTACATCAAACAATACCAACACAAATCAAATCAAAGAGAAAAGGAAGGAAGCATGGGAATCAGAAAGCGCGTTTGGAACTTTTAATCGTCCTCCAAAGTTAATGGCTATTGAAGATTATACAAGATGGGCAATAAAATTTGAAGAATGGCTGATGGCGTTTGCTTTCCCCAGCTGGAAAAGCATGAAAAATGGGTATGCTGCGGGTAAAAACAATGGTGAAGTATTGAGAAGTAATGAAGAGATTGATCTATTCGTTGCTGAACAGAAATGTGTAGCACTACTATTTCAATCTGTCAGGGAAGATATTATTTCACTAATCAGCTACACCAACGCCAAAGATTTGTGGGATAAACTGGGAAAGAAATGTCTGGGAAGTAAAGAAATCTTAAAGAACAAAACTAAACTACTAAAAAAGGAGTTTGATATGTTCAGTTGTTTCAAAAATGAGTCAGTCTGCAAGATGATCGAACGTTTTGGTCATCTTAAATTGGAACTTGCACGTCATGATATCAAATATCCTGATGAGGAGATAGTTGATAAACTGTTCGATTCTTTACCAGATGAAATGGACTGGAGGTATTATGCTTTGATGTTGAAAAACACCATTCCTCCAGAAGAACTAAAACCAGATGTAGTGATTGAACGACTGGAAAGCCATGAGCTAGAATTGAAGAAAACGTACAAAGTCAATCATTCATATCAACAAAATCCAGAACTATACTATCCCAAAAGTTTGATGCCCAAAGCCTCATCACCGAAAACAGCATTTTCTGCCGAAAACATATCTTCAGCTCCAAAAGAAAATCAAAGCAACTCAAACAAAGAAAGTCACAGTGGATATCATAGTGGGTCTACTTCTATTTCTACTGCCTCGACAAATCGTTCTGATTCAAAGTTCTCATGTAATATTGCTGTTGATCTGAAGAATGCACAAAACTTTGATGAAGAATCTGTGAAGCAACAGATGGTGTTTCTAGCATCTGTGCTAGAATCATATGAGGGGCTGATTGCTGGAAAGATTGGGAATACTAATCTGACAAAAGAAGACTATGATCAGATAGATCCCGAAGAGATGGAGTTAATTGATATCCAATGGGCAATGGCGAGTGCAGTGCGACGTGCACAACGCTTTATGGAGATAACAGGAAGAAAAACAATCGGTGGTCCTTCAACAAAGCTGGGATTTGATAAATCAAAGGTGAAGTGTTTCAAGTGCAAACAGAAAGGCCACTTCAAACGAGAATGCCGAAATGCATATGTTGAAGAATCTGAGAATCCATTCAAGGATGACTACTACAAGAAAGCTATCTATCATCAGAATAAGTCCGAACCGCCAAGAATAAAGCAATCTGAAGACAACAAAGGAAAATCTAGAGCTTTGGCATTGATTTACGATGATGAAGGATATGATTGGAGTAAGGAAGTATTACCTGAAGATGATGCTATTGGTTATGCTTTTATGGCGAGTCATAATGAACCAATTCAATGGAAGGATAATCGTACAGAACAACAAAAGTACGAATATCGAAAAATGGTTGCTGAAGCAAAGATCATCCGACTCTCAGGTGTTTATGAGGAAGCAACACGTGCAAACCGATGGGATCCAGATAGAGAGTGTTATTTGGATGAATATGGTAACATTGCTGTCGACTACAAGAAGATAGACATTGAAGCCATTATCCAAGAATACAAAGAAGAGGATGAGTACTGGCAACACAAATGGTGGGGTACACCAACATCGAAAATGATCGAGGAAGAAAGAGAGAAAGAAAGAAGAGAAAAGAAGAAGATAGAAGAACCTGTGAAAATTGACACCGGGTTGATCAACACTGCACAGGAGATGACAGCTGAAAACTTGAGAGAAATGGTTGATAAAGTGCTTGCTGTCAAAGCACTTGAGGTAGATTCTACTTCCAATTCTGAGTCAAAGAAACAGGTCAGTCAAACTAAGTCATCAACTGAGTCAGGTAACAAAAACAATTGCAATGCTGATTGCAAAAGTTGTAATAAACAATGCAACTTTTGTACAACAGTCACATACCTCAATGGGGAGAAAATCAAGAATCTGACAGATAATGTTAGAAAACTTGAAAGTCAAATTCTTGATTGTGACAAAGAGTCAAAAGAATCAGCTGAACAAATAAAAGAATTAAAAACTGAAAACCTGAAAATTAAAGCTGATCATGACAAAATTCTTCTTGAAAGCAGAAATGTTGTTGAAAAATTTGAAAAATTGAAAAATGTCGTTAAAGAGAGTGATGATAGAAATGGAAAAACAACTAAGGAAAACGAGCATTTAAGAGCTGTTTTGATAATAAAAGAGGAAACAATCAACAAACAACTGGATGAGATAGCAAAATTAAAACTGAAGGTTCAAGAAAGTGAAATTGAAAATGAAAGAATCCAGTTAAAATTAAACAGCTATAGCTCAGCTAGCTTTGTTTTGCAGCACATAGTTCCTAAACCCATAGGGAAAAACAAAGCTGGTGAGGATGTGTTTTCGGATGGAAAAGGTGTAGGGTTTCACAGAGTTCCACCGCCAATCTTAGACAACTACACGAAAAAGCAGTCTAGTTTGGTGGAAATTGAAGAAGAAAATGATGTTACATTCCCTGAGAGTATTGATGTCACGTTCACATCTTCCAATGACGAGGGTGTCCAAAATGATGTGGTGAAAAGTGTGGTGGATAATGTGCTTAAACCAGATTGTGACACTTCTGAGGAGGATGGTTGTTTTCTAGACAAATACATTCCGAAACAGAAATCCAAAAACAACTTACATGATGAATCTGATCTTGTCATGTACAAGATGTCAGGATCGGATAAGTTGTTTTCGGATTCCGAGTTTCCATTAGAGAATGTGAATCTGAACAAATTGGCCAAAGTTTTTAAATTGATTGAAGTCGAGTTGTCAACAGTAAACACTCGAAAGGTCGAAAAGGTTCATAACAGGAAAACTGCCTATCCATCACGTGGTTATAACAATAACAACAGAAATTGGTCAGGTGGTTATCAGGGGGGTAAATCATATCAGAAAAGATTTGATCAAAATAAAAGGTATGTCAAAAAGAAAACATTTGTGAACAGCTCAAGTTCACTTGCTGAGGAAGAACAGAAAATTTTTTCAAAATCTAACAAAGAATTTTTTGAGAAGAAAGCTTCACAAATTCAGTCTGAAGGCACAAGTCAAGTAGTTGATACTCGTACTTGTTTCAAATGTAATCAAATGGGTCATATTGCACGAAAGTGTACTGTTGTAAAACCTAAGACTGAAATTGTGAAGGTTCAACAAAGAAAAGATGACAAAAAGGGAAAAGCACCGATGTATGTTGAGAAGAAAATTGTTCAAACTAACAACTTGAAAGAAAAATCTAAACACGTGAAGAAGTTGGTACATAAACAAGATAAATTTTATAAGCGGGGTGCTGAAACTCAACAAGTGTGGAAACCAAAGGTTGTAACAAAAATTGAGAAGAAGGTCTCAATTCCTGAGGTGAAAAATGCTGAAGAATCAATGACAATTGATTATGATGCAAATTTTCCACCTCTTAATTCAAAGAATTTCAAAATTCAAGTTGCAAAAGTCACGGTTGTCCCTAAGGCTGATAAGGCCTGGGTGGACAACATGTTTGACTAAACAATTTGAATTGCCGGAGCTTCCTGGATTGCGAAGCATGAATCGGCATCTTTCTTGAAAGTTGTTTAAATGATGATTTGTTATGTGCAGGATCTTCCAAAACTTGTATCCAGGTGGATAATGGATAGTGGAGCTTCAAGGCATATGACAGGGAAGACCGCATTGCTGTATGATGTGAATGACATTAATGGTGGTTATGTGGTTTTTGCGGGTAATCAAGGAGGCAGGATCATAGGTGAAGGAACATTATCAAATGGTATTATCACGTTTGAGAGAGTTAACTACATCGCTGAGCTGGAGAACAACCTGCTGAGTATCTCCCAGATCTGTGACAGGATGTATACTACTTATTTCACCGACAAAGAATGTTTAATCTTGAAACCGGGATTTGTGATACCTGAAGAGTGGATCATCATGAGGGCACCAAGAGTCAATGATCTGTACGTGTTGGACATGAGCGTTGCTACTACAACCACGGGTCAGGCTCATTGTTTTGTGTCCAGAGCAACGGAAAAGGAGTCAAGGTTATGGCACAGAAAGATGGGGCATATTCACCTAAGGAAAATGAATCACTTAGTGCATAACGACTTGGTCACCGGAGTAAATATTAAAGGTTTTCATCTGGAAGGGGAGTGCATAAGCTGTGTCAGAGGTAAACAGAAGAAAAAGTCACACCCTACAAAACAAGTCAATTCAGTTTCGAGACCTTTGGAAAGACTTCACATGGATTTGTTCGGTCCAGTGAATGTTAAAAGTATAACAGGAGATTCTTACTGTTTGGTCGTGACTGATGACTACTCCAGATTTTCGTGGGTCATGTTCTTGAAAACGAAAGACGAAACCTTTGATAGTTTGGTAGTTTTGTTTAAGAAGATTGAGAACCTGTACCAGAGACCGATTTGTAGAATTCGAAGTGACAATGGTACTGAGTTCAAAAACAGTAAGATGGAGGAATACTGTGATGAAAGAGGTATACTGCATGAGTTTAGTGCTCCGTATACTCCTCAGCAAAATGGAGTTGCAGAACGCAAGAACCGGACGCTAATCGAGACAGCCAGAACAATGCTTGCAGATTCCAAGTTACCAATCAATTTCTGGGCTGAAGCTGTTTCTGCTGCATGCTATACTCTCAACAGAGTTCTTACTGTGAAGAAGTTCAACAAGACATGTTTTGAGCTGATTAATAAACGCAAACCAAATCTGAAGTATCTAGAGCCGTTTGGGTCACCATGCACGGTTATAGAGCCTAATGGGAAGTTTGGTACAAAGAGCTTTGAAGGAATTTTTGTTGGTTACTCAGGTCCTACACGGCGTGTCTTTGTTCCAAGTGAAAAGCGTATTATTGAAGCAGCAAATGTTGAATGTCAGGGTTATACTATGCCACCTCAAAATCCTGGTGATTCATGGCGTTATAACTATGATAGACTTTGGGGATCGTTTGACATGAGAAAAGAATCTGAAGAGGAAGAAGATTTCTTTGATGAGCTGGATGTTTTTCGAGAATATGAATCATCGCTCAGATTTCCAGCAGAATATACGAGAAGATCTAGTGAAACATCAAATGACAATGAAGCAGGTCCTAGCAATACTGGTGATCATGAGGATGAAGGTGCTCCTGGTAATGAGTCAGTGGTAAATGATAATCAAGAAGCTGAAAATATGCCAGTGTTTGATGATAGTGATTCAGACCTTGAGGGGGAGCAAATCCAGGTATTAAGTCAAACAAACCAAGTTAGTGAGCAGGATGCTGAACAGAATGTTACAAATCTAGAAGGAAATGTAGATGTTCCAGACGAAGTGATGCCTCGAACTCTTTCGTATCATCCAGAGGAACAGATTATAGGAGATTTGCAATCAGGAGTTCGCACCAGACGTCAACTTGAACAGGGCCTTTCAAGTTTTTATTCTTCAGTAAAGTCTTTACAAGATGAATTCTCACTGTGTTGTTTTATTTCGCAGATAGAACCTCGCACATACAAAGAGGCACTTACTGAGGATTCCTGGGTTAACGCGATGCAGGAAGAATTGAATCAATTTGAAAAGTTGAAAGTTTGGAAGCTGGTGGATCTACCTGAAGGTCATCGGAAAATAAATACCAAATGGGTGTTTAAGTGTAAAAGGGACGACAGAGGAGTAGTAGTCAGAAACAAAGCTCGGCTCGTCGTTCAAGGTTTCAGTCAACAGGAGGGAATTGATTTTACAGAGGTATACGCTCCTGTAGCAAGACTTGAAGCCATCAGGATCTTTCTAGCATTTGCATCATGGAAGAATTTCAAAGTGTATCAGCTTGATGTAAAGTCGGCCTTTCTATATGGCAAAGTGAAAGAGGAAGTATATGTGGGACAGCCGCCGGGGTTTGTCGATCCACATCACTCAAACAAAGTGTATCTTTTGGATAAAGCTTTATATGGCTTGCACCAGGCCCCGAGAGCCTGGTATGAGACTTTGTCTCAGCACTTGCTAGCCAATAACTTCATCCGGGGAACAATTGATGCTACTCTTTTCACAAAGATTGTTGATGGTCACTTGCTGATAGTTCAGATTTATGTGGATGACATAATTTTCGGGTCAACCAACGAAAACTTGTGCAAAGATTTTGAGCAAGTGATGAAGCAGAAATTCGAAATGTCGTCAATGGGGGAAATGAAATTCTTTTTAGGATTACAAGTTGATCAGCTTCCTGAAGGAATTTTCATACACCAGACGAAGTACGTCCATGATATTCTAGAGAAATTCGGAATGTCAGACTCTTCATCTGCTGCAACCCCACTAGCAACAAATCATGGGATTCACCCAGATCTCACCGGAGACAGGGCAGACGAACGACTATATCGATCCATGATTGGTTCCTTGATGTATCTAACTGCTTCTCGGCCCGACATTATGTACCCAACATGCCTCGCAGCAAGATTTCAATCTAACCCTAGAGCATCGCACTTAATCATTGTGAAAAGGATACTACGCTACCTGAAAGGAACTCCATCATTGGGGTTATGGTATCCTAGAAAAGGCGATTTCACACTCGATGGGTATTCCGACTCGGATTTCGGATGCTGCAAACAAAATGCGAAATCAACAACTGCAGGATGCCAGTTCTTTGGACCTCGATTGGTCACCTGGCAGTGCAAGAAACAAACATCTGTTGCGCTATCCACATGTGAAGCAGAATACGTATCTGCAAGCAGCTGCTGTTCTCAAATCCTGTGGATACAGCAACAAATGCGCGATTACGGTTTGCAGTTTCTTAACACTCCTATTTTTGTTGATAACGAGGCTGCAATTAACATAACTAAAAATCCGGTACATCACGCTAAAACAAAACATATAGAAATTCGTCATCACTTTATTCGCGACTGTTTCGAGAAAAAGTTGATACGAATTGAGAAAATCCACACTGATGAGCAAAAAGCTGATCTGCATACCAAAGCTTTTGACAGAAATCGTTTTAAATATCTTTTAAAACTAAATGGTATGATGCTCTTTTCAGTGGTTGATGGAATTGTTAGCGTTGATGCAGAAACCACTGTGGATGATGATGATAAACTATCTGCAATGGTTTGTCGTCTTTTTACATGTTTTGGTCTTTAGGGGGAGATAGAAATATTTGTAAATATTGTAAATATATCTTTTTAGAAAAGACAAAAACAGTAAAAAATTCAAAAAGCCAAAAACATGATAAAATTTTCAAAATACCAAAAACATTGAAAAAGCAAAAATGAGTTTTGTTGATAAAAGAGGAAATGATAGTACATCAGTGGACTATCACAGCATGCTAAAGAAATGTAATGTCAAATGTGATAAACGGTCTCACTAATGATGTGACGATAGGTTTTCGTACATTTAGTAGATTTATTCGGGATATAAACATAAAATTTCAAACTTGCGAAATTTGTGGGGAACACTACTTGGATATATAGGTAACCCCTGAAATCTCGTTTGAAAGGTCTCGTATTCTGATATACTAGGTGTTAATACTCTATGATGTCTGGGGTATTATTCCGGGACTTCTGCTGAACGGTAGTTCTGACCTAGTCCCTGGATAATGCTTTGCAGTAAATGCTTGAAACATAGCATTCTAGCCCTCAGTGATTAGACAATAAAATTGATAATCATCTGTTGTAGCTAAAAAGATCCTCTAAAGGGGACACACTGCTAAGTCGAAGCTGATATCTCTCTGCTGAACGGAAGTTCTGACCTGAGATCCCTCAGTTCTCGCATTTAACCCCTAAATTATGTACAGACATCATTGTAGTATTCTTGCCTGTAAGACTGAATATTGAGATTCTGGATACGGGAGTATATTCAAGAGGTGGGACACATGAATTGAGCTAAGTTCCTAAAACATCTAAATCGTATCCTGAATAGATTGAAAATTGTGTGAAAATTTAAGAGGACAACTATATCGTCAATCGAGGTGAATCGTTTAGAACTTAAAACGATTAAAAGCTTAACGGTGCTAGTGATTTGTCTCATGAAGTGATATGATCCTCTTACACAAACTCACAAAGAGGTTTGTAAATAAGATTTACTTTCATTCCTGTTAATATTTCAGTCTTCTTTTGATCTACTTCATGCATTGAAAATACAAAAATATATTTTACATTTCTACTTTATTTTTGACAAACCAAGGTAGAAAGCGTATCATCAGATTCACAGTCTGACACAAATGCAGAAAGTTGATCCTGTACTAAAAAGGCGAGTTGGGAGCTAATCACAAACAGAGAGTTTTGGAATATCAAAATACAAGTTCATTAATTTGTAACTTGTAAATTTTCAAGAAAAATCTTTGAAAAACAATCAGTGTGTTTTGCTTCAGGTCAACCAAGGTCATTAAGTTGAACTTGGTAGACGAATTAAGTTTCTAGGGTCATTAACTTGGACCTAGATGCTTAAATGGATTTCTCATTCACTGATAAAATATGAAAAGGTTCAAAATCAGAAAAAGGGTCAAAAGTTATTCGAGTAAAGAGGTCATGATCTTTGAATCGAACAGCTAGCCGATCGGCTAGGCTAGCCGATCGGTTAGGCCAATCGATCAGGTCATACCTATAAATAGGCAGTCAAGGCTTCTAGAAAGCTTTTTCATTTCCGTTCGAACAGACTGCTACTCGATTCATTGTTCTTGAAGATTCTTGATTCCTTTTTCATTTCAAATTTGTGTTGTTGGCTCACTCATCATCACAAATGGTAAAGGTATGTCATTCAATCTTTGAATCAGTGATTTCATTCATGTTCTTAACTATTTGATGTTCTTCATTGAGTCGATTAGAAAAATCAAGATTAGGAAAGATTAAGAAAGAGTTAGATGATTCTGAGAATAGGGTTTTGATCGGAATTGCATGATCTACAAGATTACCGGTTTAATTTTTGCAAAATCTTAATTAAACTTGATAGATCTAAGAATGAAAGTGACGTCAGTCGGAACTTTAGATGAAGATTTGAACAGGTTTTAGGTTGTTTTTAGAGAAAATGAAAACAGGGTTTTGATGTCGATATCAGGAAGAATAATAATCTGTGTTCAATTTTGAGATATCTGTTAGTTTGTTCTTCATGATTATTTGAATGTTCTTCATGATGAAGATGTTGCTAGCCGATCGGCTAGACCAGCCGAACGAACAGCATCATGTTTTCATTTATGAATAATGTTTAAATCTTTTGTTTTTCTGTTTTGAAATGTGTGCCATGATATGTTTTGTCATTGTTTAAAGTGTTAGAGTGAATCTGATGTATGTTGTTTTTGTTTAGTCATTTGCTAGCCGATCGGTTAGTCTAGCCGATCGAACAGAAAATGCTAGCCGATCGGTTAGTCTAGCCGATCGAACAGCATTGCATTATCTCATATATGCATGACTATCTTGGTTAATCTTTCGAGCAGTAAAATGCTAGTCGTTCGAACAGCATTCTGCTAGCCGATCGAACAGTATTTTACTAGCCGATCGAACAGCATTCTGCTAGCCGATCGAACAGTATTTTACTAGCTGATCGAACAGCATTCTGCTAGCCGATCGAACAGTATTTTACTAGCCGATCGAACAGCTTTATGCTAGTCGATCGAACAGCATTTTGCTAACCGTTTGCATATCACATTGCTAACCGATCGAACAGAGATTTGTTAGTCGATCGAATAGCAACTTGCTAACCAATCGAATAGCATTGTTCTAGCCGTTCAAGTAGCATTGTTTGATGACCTTAGATATCTTGCATAGTCTTTTGCTAATCGATCGAACAGTATTTTGCTAGCCGATCGAGTAGACCACTCGATCGATCAGACCAGCCGATCGAACAGCAAAGGTTCTTTCAACACATCATTCCTATTCGATCGAATAGCAAATACTATTCGATCGAACAAGCCATTCGATTCACTGTTCTATCACTCTAAATGTTTCAAGTATTTCAAGTCTCTATATCTAATGTTTAAATTTTTCACAGGGACGAGGAAGAGACACTAACAAAGGACACAATGTTCCATCTGCAATTGATGAGGTCTCTACAAAAGGAACAGAAGCAGAAAAAATGGCTGAGTGCTTAAGAAAAAGCAGAATTGCTAAGGCATTGTCTGATACAACAATAGTTTATGAATCTCATGTTAGAAGATTCTGGGACACTGCAAGGTTTGAAGAAAAGGATAATAAAATTCATGCAGTAGTCAAGAAGAAAGATGAAAACAGATGTTGAAGTAGTGTTTGGAGTAGAGGACATAAGAAGAGTTCTTGATTTACAAGATTCTGACAATGATCCAACGATCATGTCAGAACGTCTTGCTAAAGGGCTATGGTGTAGATTGGGATTTTCTTCACACATCAACGGAAAAATGTTCAAAAGGAGTTTCTCGAAACAATACAGATACTTAATGCATTGCTTAGTGCATTCCCTATCTCACAGAAAGGGAGCCTATGATGAGGTGTCTGACTACATAATGAACATTGTTGTTAGTATTGTGCTGAACAGGAAATACAATATTTCACAAGTGATTTTTGAATTTTTAAAAGAAAATTGCTTAGCTGGGAAAGACAAATACATTATGTACCCAAGATTCATTATGATGATCTTGGATGACAAAGTTAAAGATTTGCCAAAGAATAATGATGATATTATGGCAATGGCTGAAGTGAATAAGACTGCTATTCTGAGAATCACAAAGGAGAAGGATGCTAAATCAAAAGAGTTGATCTGTGCATTAAAGGATGAAGCATACGTAGCTCCTGAAAATGATAAATGGAGACATGATAATAGTGATTCAGACAATGAAGACAATAAGATGAATGATATGATTGAAAAGAAAACCAGATGGTGGTGTATCAAAGATGGAAAGAGAAAGAGAACACCAAAGTCGACCCCTGTGGTAGTAATTAAAGAAACAGCAAAGGGTACAGTGATAGGGGGAGCTATATGATTCTTAGATTATGTTATGAAAATTGTTACTAATTTTGCTTTAAATAATTGTTTTGCAGGGTCTTCTGAAGAACCTCAAAGAAAGCTAATTGATGAACCTGTCATAGAACCAAGGGAGGTGATTGATAAAGGTGTTGGTTTAAAAGAGACTTTGGAAAGCTATTTTAAAAAGCATGAAGAGGCTGAACAAGCACAAGCTCAAAAGAAAGTTGGTCAAGAAGAGGAAGCTCAAAAGAACTCCAGTAATGAAGATTCAGAAGAAACTTTATCTGAATCTGAACTGGTCAAAGAGACAGTGGGAAAAGGAAAAGTACAACTGAAGAAAAGACCTTTAAAGAAAAGAAAGAATTCTGAAGATGAAGATTCACCGTACAATCCTGAGGATTCCCAGAAAAACAGAAAGAAAAGAAAAGCTGCTCGCACCGGTGATATTCCAAGAGTGGTTAGAGCAAAGAAACAGAATGCTAAGTCACAAAAAGAGAAGGAAGGGAAGAAGAAACAGGACACTGCTGAAACTAGTCCTGTAGTTGAGATACCAAAAGAAGTTCCTTTAACAGAAATTCCAATAGAAACACAAACTTCTTATGATGATTATGTGGAGATCACCGGAGTCAAATCTGCTAAACAAACATCTGATCGTCATGATATTCCAGAATCATCACAACGAAAGACAGATTATTTCAACTTAGATTTTGATAGCCTTGGTGGTGCTACTGGAGATTTCTTTCAAGATATGCCAGAGAGTGAAGGAGACCTATTTCATGATAAAAAGATGAAAGAATTGGAAGAAAAAGTTAAAGCCTTGGAAAAGGAAAAGGAAGAAAACGAAGCTGTACAAATAAAGTTGAAGGAAATGATTGATGAGTTGGAGAAACGGCACGAAGACGTAATGGATGCAGTGTTTACAAAAGATGAGAAATTGAATGAAATGAAGGAAGATATAAAAGATAATGCAGAACTTATTAGCGCACTTACTGATGAAATTGCTGCATTGAACGCCAAAGTCAAAGACTTGCAGAATATCAATCAGACTTTGAATCAACTCTTAAATGAGATGAATGAAGCTTCGACAAATGAAATGAAGGCAATGAAGCTAGAGATGGAAGCTATGAGAGCAGATAAGGTGATGAAAGATAAGCAACTAGAAATGCTTACGGCTGTGATTGAAGCACATCTGAAGGTGAACATCCACGAGGCTTTTGATCAAGTTGACATTATCAAGGCAAATGAAAGAAGGAAAGAAAGAGAAAGACAGCTTGCTGAAGAAGCTAACCTGAAAAATAAAGGCATAGCAGAAGAAGTTGAAGTTGTTGGATCTTCACAAAATCAACTTGAGGTAGGTGGATCATCTTCTCAACCAGAAATTGAAATGGTGGATGCTCAAGATGTTACAGTAAATGATGAAGAAATGGTGGAAGCAGAAAATGAAGTAGTTCATGAACCAGAGTTTATTATGGTTGGTGAATCTGTAGAGCCTATTATTCCGGAGAATGTTTTGAGAGACGTTCAAATCATACAAAGAAAGAAAAAGGCTAAAGAAGTATTACTACTGGAGTACTCTACCGACAAATTTGTATTAGTTGGAAAAGCCTATAGAGTGCCCTATAGTGAAGAAGAATCTGCCAAGCTGTTAAGATTTTTTGAATTAAAGGATCAAGGGAAGATAGCTAGAGGAGAAGTGGAAGAAGAATCTGATAGTGATTTTTGGGAGGAAGAAGATGAAGATGATGATAAAGATGATAAAGCAGACGATAAATTCGATGATGATGATAAGCCTGATGATGATGATGATGATCAAGGCACATCGGGTTTGCTAATCAATGATCCATCCGTTCAAAATAAAGTAAATGAACTCATGAATGATGAAGTGAATGAACAGAATGATGATGCAGAGTGTGAAGGGTCATCTTCTGGAAACCAATCCGGTGATCAGGTACATCAACTCACATCTACTTTTATTTCTCTTTCTGAATATCATCAAGGAGAAGTAGATATTATTAGAACAAGAGCTGAAATGCTTGAGGAGTTGGGGTTAGAAGATGGGAAGTTTAAATTTGATATCGAAGATGAAATCCCAGAGTCTCCGATTAAAAACTTTGAACCACAATTTCCACTTGAAGCAGAATTTTATGATAATGTGACCATAGAGACTGATTCAGATTCGGAAGAAGAAAGAATAGATTTTCACTATGAAGGTGAAGACATGGCATTTCCTACATTCACAGAGTTATTTGAAGACATGAATGCAGAATTATTGAAGAGAAAAATTGAAGAAAGAGTTGCATCTGCTGATATGCCTGAACCAGTTCCAAGAGAAATTTCTGCTGAAGAGAGAAAGAAATGGTTCAGATCAATGCCAAAGGAAAGAAAGCCTCTTAGAGCCCTACAGTATTTTACTCATGATAAAGATTTATCTTGGGGTGATATTCTTTCTTGGGGGTATCTGGAAGACTTGAATGTTTATGCAATTCGAAGAGAGCAAGGTGTTCAATACTTCAGGTGCATTTCTGATCTTGCTACCTTACCTTGGTGGGACGTAGATGAATTGGTGGTTACAAAGAATATTAAACAATTCTACTACGGTCCTGAAGTAAAACAGAGAGACCAGAAGCTGTGGAATTACATCAAGTATCAAGCAACGATCAATTATCCAGATTGGAAACCACAGTTTCCTAAAAGAATTGTGAAGTATACAGCTAAAGGTGAGAAGGACGTTACTCTTGATGTCAAACCGCCAAAATGTTTGAAGAGCATGCCTTTAAGGGCTATTGAGCAGGATTTCTATGATTTATTTCAAGCATGGCTCTATAATCCTTCTACTGCTGAAGCTGTGATCTCTTTGTATGATAAAGACACTGGTGAAGCTAGGAAAATTTGTATTCTAGACCCGATGTGGCTGGTAAATTGCTCAAAGAAAGACATAGATTGCTTGTTTGTCAACAAGATAATCTATGACAAGAAAGACAAAGCCATTGCTCAGCAGTACCAAAGTGTAGTTGATGTCTGTTTTGCTAAAGAAATCAACTCTGGTAAGAACTGGAAAACCTCATGGAGAGAACTAGAGGTTGATGAGTTTCTAAAGGTGTACAAGAGAAGTTTAAGATCCAAGGAAATTCAGAGAAAAGCTGTTGAAAGAGGAAGACGAAATCTTGGATTTGTGCCTCCTACTGATCAGACACCCATAGAGTCTGAAGAGAACAAGATCCCTAAGTGGGACAGAAAAAGAGATGGAGATCCAGTGTACAGAAATTGGTGGATAACAGAGGGAAGACATAAGAGAAGAAAAATGTTAGCTGAACGAGAAGAAAAGAGAAAACAAAAGGCACGAGATAGAAGACGCAACAGGAGGTAATCAAGACTTTGCTGGAAGGGACTACAGCTTCATCCGAGGGGGAGTCTGTTAGTACATAAACGTCTGTAGCTTCCGTCAGCTTAAAGTCTTTATTTTGTTAAAGTTGTATAGTTTAATGTATAAGGCGTCAGAATACAGGGTTTGTTTTGTAAAAGTGCTGCTTTGTAAGCCGATCGGCTGGCCTAGCCGATCGAACAGCCTAACCGATCGAACAGCTGTTCGATCGGGTGGCCCAACCGATCGGTTAGCCTAACCGATCGGACAGCACTTAGCTTATTCTGACTTGCCTATAAATAGAAGTTCTGTCAGCTCATTTAGGACTTTTGAATCTGTCTGTAACCTAGAGAGCTGAAGTCTGTGATCAACTGGAACTTGTATCTTGTCATATATTTCAATTGAATTGCAGACTATTGAACATGGAAATCATATGTCTTTCTATATCTGTATATGATTTGCTGGATTCCGCACAGCAATCATAGTGTGACATTCATTAACAGGAAGATCCCGATCAACCAGGGACCAACACATTGAAGGGGCGCTGAAGCCCTCTCGCCAGCCCAATAACGGGCAGAATAGTGTGTGTTTCAAAGTCTTTGGTCAAAAAGACCGTTGGCATCAGTAATATTATAAAAAAATGTTTCTAGAATCTATTAAAATCTTATATATATACATACTCAAACACACACCAATCACAAACTGAAACACACACCAATCACAAACTCAAACACATAAATTCTCTCCAATTATTATTATTGTTATTATTAAGATTTTTATTATTTATAGTTTATTAACACTATTATATTAGGTGTTAGCTTTCTTTACGGGAGGCGATATTTGAGGATCTCAACCGCTACCGACGTTCCACTTTTATATGAGACCCATAAACGGATACACGGGTTTCCTGGGATGTTGGGTAGTCTTGATTGCACGCACTGGGAGTGGCCGACATGTCTAACCGCTTGGAAAGGACAACACCATCGTGGTAACCACGATGGTCCTACCCTAATATTACAAGCGGTCGCTTCTCAAGATTTATGGATTTGGCATGCGTACTTTGGCATGGCCGGTGCAAACAATGACATTGCAGTTTTACAATCTTCGAATCATTTCAACGATGTCATAGATGGTGTTGCACCAGATACTTCATTCTATGCAAACGACGTGGAGTATATGTATGGGTACTATCTTGTCGATGGTATTTATCCGAAGTGGGCGACGTTTGTGAAAAGTTTTTCGTGTCCAGATGACGAGAAAAGATTGTATTTAAAGAAGAAAAATGAGTTGGCAAGAAAAGATGTCGAGCGGGCTTTCGGTGTATTAAAAAAGATGGTCTATCACTGCCCAGCCGTCGAGGATACTTGAAAAGAGTAAAATGAGAAACATGATGTATACGTGCATCATCTTGCATAACATGATATTGGAGGACTCGGGTAGAGCGTTTTGTGGAGAAAGTTATGATGAAGGTAACCAACCGATGAACCCGCTACTCACATACGCTCAAAAAGAAGTTATCAAAGCGTGGATATGTCACAGGGACACACACCATAACCTTCGAGCTGATCTGGCCTAGCACCTACGTTTTTATCGTGAACAAGGAGGAGATGACAGAGACGACGAGTGATTTTTTTAGTGATATTGTATTTTTTTATTTAAATTTTGACATTGTATTTTTTTTTATTTAAATTACGGCATTGTATTTTTTTATTTAAATTATCAGTTTTAAATTAATATATCAAAATTAAATAATGTTTAAATTTAAATAAAAAAATAATTAGGTAATGATGATGTGGCTTTAAATCATTGCATGCAAGTTAAAGGGAGGGGTTTTAAAAGCCTCTCATATGACGTGGCGCCTAGATAGATCTGATGTGGCGTGATAAAGCCCCTAGGAACTTTATATCACATCCTCCAACCTTATAAATTTGGTTTTGCACAATAAAAATTAGAAAATCTTAATGGCACATTTTTCTACTAGTTAATGTCTTATATTGCCATTAATATCTATTTGTCAATGTGAAGATAAATATTTTTGATAAAGTATAAATTAATACAAAAATTTCATAAAGTATGTAACTTTTTTTAAGCATATGTAAATTTTAAACTGTAAGATTATAAAATTTTAAATCTATAAATAATTGTTTTGATAGTCATAAAAACGTGTATCCACGTAGTTATAAATTATAGGTTATATGAAGTGGCACATGCAAGTAGAGGGTTTTCGCTACACAAACACGAAGGGTACGATCATTTCGCCATGACACTCATTTTTTTTTAATTTAATGACAACTTCATAATCATAGGCCCATCTATTACCCTAGAAATGAAAATTTAATTTTCAGGAGTGTAATTTAAACTTGAACAATTTAAGAGTATAATTACCAAATCTTTTAATACCACCATTGCCAAACCCTGCACCAAAATCTCAGTACGCATGCAAGATGCTGACATATTATTAGGACTAAATAATAATAATAATAATAATAATAATAATAATAATAATAATAATAATAATAATAATAATAATAATAATAATAATAATAATAATAACACAAGTAATTAACCCAACACCCATAATATATAAATAAAGTTCCAAGCCTAGCAATATAAGCAACATTAAACATCGCTTTATTTCCTTCTTTATAAGAAAAAAAAATCTAAAATATTAAAGGGTAGGGTACTATACTAAGAACACCCTACATCATTGATCTCAATACAAACCAAAAGGCTAAAAACCCCTCCTTTTTGTTCACTCTTTTATAAACAACTTAACATGTCCGGTCTTGCGTCTGTGATCGATAAAGTCAGTTACAAACCTGAACATTGGACCACATTCATCCTCGGCACAAACAGTGGCGGAACAAGAAATTTATAACTGGGGGTCGTAACAGAAATTTATAACTGGGGGTCGTAAAAGAGTTTTTAGATCTTGTTTTCAGTTAAAGCTCATGTTGCAGCCGTCTATATCGCAACTGAATGCTCCTTCATCCTCATCACTTGTTGCAACAACACGCACTTTTTTGCCTTTCTTTGCTTGATTCTGATTCATTTTTAAAAAAATGGTAGGGTCACTACACTAAAAACACCCTACATCATTGATCTTAACACAAACCAAAAAGACTAAAAGCCCCTCCTATTTGTTAACTCTTTTATAAACAACTTAAAATGCCCAGTCTTGCGTCTGAGATCGTTAAAGTCAGATATGGACCTGCCCATTCATCCTCAGCACAAACACACGCTTTGTTGCCTTTCTTTGCTTGATTCTGATTCATTTTTAGCTTTTGTTTACTCATGACTTCAAGGTTTCTAGCAGGCTTGCGCGTGATTCTTCTTCTTGAGTATCTGGAGGGATCATAATCACTTTAACCTTCAGAATCTGCAGACGACAGTGGTGGTGGTGATGCTTCTACTTCCAAGAACATACTCTTGAAGGTCCTCTTTCTCTTGTGCTTGTTCTAACCACCAAATGTTTTTCTTGATTCATATTCATCTTAAGAACGACATGAACTGTTTGATGATCTACTTGTTGGTTGTCATTATTATCATCATCATTATCATGATCATCAGCAAAAAACATATGAACCCCACCAAATGAGCGGAGTCGTTGCTCATGATCAAGACAAAAAACATGCAATCTTGAAGAGTCTTTTTCAGAGCATTCTTCAGAGTCAAAAGACTCACCATACGCCAAAGCCAAAAGTTTAAGTGCTGGAATGTCTTTTTGTTCTCGAGTTCTTGAATTGCTCTTCAATAATTTCCCTTTTACATAAGCAAAAACCTTATCAAGAAACGCACGATACAAAGCAATCTCAAGTATACAAAACGGGCCTCCTCGAAGAATATTTTTCTAAGTTGGGTATTTTGCATTAGTAAAGACATACCTGAAGAAAGTCCGGGATCTAATACATTTAAATCCTCATTCGACATAAGATAATGTTCGGGTGTTTTAAAACAATAAAAAATAAAACTATTAAGAAATAATTTTAATGATGGAAAACAAAAAAAAAAATAATAAAAGAATTATTTACCAACTAAAGGGTTCTTGGATACGTGGAGCCAAGCACCACGAGCCAAAGCGTATTCTTCATTTGTTGACCACGCCGTACGTGTTTTCTTAACCTTTGGGTCACATGGATATTTTTTGTTGTATGACCTTTTCCGAGGTTGTGACACTTCCGCCTTCTCTGATGGCGTTTCACGCACAACCTCCGGTTGTGACCTGGGAACACTTGTGGGTTGTTTCGTTTGAGCCTGTGGTTGAAAACCATTGATGTTTTGTTGAAAACCGAAAGCATACATCAGCATCTTTTGTATCATGCTAAAAAGATTTTTATTCGAATTGTCAATATTTTCATTTTCGAAAAAATCTGAACTAATTGGATAATTTAGTGGCATTTGGGTGTTTTGTGCGGCGGTGGTGTTTGGATAGGTTGGGTCTTGTCGGGGTAATCAGAAACGAGATTGTATGGATTTCCATATAGATACATCTTCTTGTATATTTTTGTGGAGAATGTGTATATAGAATTGTATAAGAGTGTAGAATGTGTATAAAAATTGTGTGTGTAGAAATGGTTAAATAGGTAAAGAAAAAGATTTTTTTTTTAATGAAATGACGGTTGCCAACGGCTATATCCTTGGAATTCAAAATTCTTCACCGTGATTTAAATCAGAAACGGTTAAATATTGGGTTTAAATGATCGTTGGCAACGGTCATATCCTTGGCATTCAGAATCCTTCACATGTAATCACAATCCAAACCAAAATTGTCTCATTAATGCCTATTGTTGGTACACTATGTGGACGCGACTCGGTTCGGTTGGACTTTGTTAGGTTCGGCTCAAGCCCGATGTCACGACATTCCTCTGTCGTGCACCCTAGAGTGAGTTCGACAAGCGAAGCACGGAGCGCCGCGAACCGTTTCCCGACGCCACATCACCATGACATCACCATGATGATGTCATGATGATGTCAAGTGAAGACTTATCTTTCCATGCAACAATGAAATCAAATGAATCTGACATGCATGAAAACGTAAATCGCATAATTGTTGTTGGGCCAGTTATTATTGGGCTTGATATCCGGTGAATAACCAGATCAATACGTAGTTGACGAAGAACCTGCATGTGAGCGACAAAAAACTGACATTTATCAAAGTGGCGAAAAACCAAGTTTTTCGTCATCTCGGGTCTTTCGCCGGAGTGTTTCATCGGCTGCAAGAGTTTCGTCGGCTGCAGGATGTTTCGTCGACCATGTTGCTATATAAACAGTAGAACACTGAGACACACTGAGAGAGACAAGAGAGAGCACACATCTGAGAGTTTGAGAGTATTATATCTTGTATCATTCTTGTAACCAAACTCTTCGAGATCTATAGACATTTAAGCTTTAAACGTTGAATCTTTGTTTTGTGTTATTTCTCTCGCTCGGTTTGTCTCGCAACGAGGATTCCGCACTCGTTATGGCACCCGAAACAAGAAATCATCTAAGTCCGACGATCCGTATCGGGACCTACAAGTGGTATCACAGCGTAAGGCTCGATTTCTTGTTGAAAACCGAGTTTCCGGTGTGATTATCGAGTGGGTTTTGAGTGTGTTTTGTATAAAATTTCAAAAACCCAGTTTTGTTGGCTGAAAAACTGAATTAAAACATGAAAATCAGATGTTATGTGATGATATTTTTGTTGAACATCGTAGAGATGATGATAAACACAAGTTTTGTTGAGTTTTGGAGAACAAAACTGAAATCGCCATTTTTTCCGGCGAAAAGGTGACCGGAATACATTACCGGAATAGTACATTTTGGTTGAAAGCTCATTGGTTGATTTGTGGTGCAGAACTGTGCTCTTCATTGTATTGTCTGATAATGCACCAACTTTTCTTTCTCTATTGATAAGGTTTACTCAACATAGAAAAGTTTTCACCAACTTTTTCTACCTAAGGATAAGGTTTTGCCAAAATTTTGTCAACCTTTTTCTCCATATCTCACCAACCCACCAAAGGTTGTCAGACTATCCTTCTTGGTCAACGAAAACTGCCAACTATTTGTCACATTCTGTGGTCTTGTTTGTGGGTTATAAATTTTTGTGAAATTGACTTTTGAGCTCCACAGTTTACTTAATCCATTAACATTCTTCGTAGTGCTTGGGCCATTGTTTGGGCCTTGTCTTTGTAGGTGGATTGGACATCAGCTCCCTTTGACAATCAAACTTCGTGGGCCTTGTCATTCAATACTCTTCGTAGACCCATTGAAACAATTAAAACAAATCAATCTTCGTTGGACTATTGTTCGTAGTAAATAACAACTCTTCGTGGGCCAATTTGGACATTGGGCCTTATTGTTCTTCCTGTTATTTTTCGTATTAAGTGTTGGGTTGGTGTATCACAGTGAAGGTGTTGATTGATCTTAAGTTGTTATTCTCTACACATCATGACTTCATAGGGTCAGGCAAATTAAATTAATTAAATTGTTGGGTTTTAGGTTTGGGCTTCACGAAATATCTAAGTTGTTTGTGGACTTGAGTTGAATTTGGGACCTCAGGAGAAATAGGATTTTTCGTTTATACAATCTTCATTTTTCGTAGGCTTTTAAATTAGAGTTGGTGTTTCATCCTTTAAGTCTTTAGTGGACTCGTTATTTTTTCGTGGTTTCTAATCTATCACAGTGAGATTCACAGAAAGTTCACAGTTGGTTGTTAAGTTGCTTATTTTCGGTTCATCATGAGTACACACCTTTGGAGTCAAGCACTTTTAGGATCTCAATCTTCAAATGATCCTTCTCATCAAAGTAAACCGAAAATGGCAACAGATATGTACGGTCGTTGGATTCCAGATTCAAATGCGGACAATTTGTATACGCAAAAGGTTTCAGTGCCATCTTGGTTTCAGTCTCCTACACCGTCAAATAACACGTATACGAGAAAGGGTTTAGCAACCGATATGTATGGAACACCGCAGCCAGTTGTCTCAGAGCAAAGCTATCGGTCTACTGGAGTACCATCATTTCTTGATCCAAACTACAATGGTCAAACAAGAACGGCGTTTTATGCCAAAATTGTCAAGGATGTCAGCAATGGTGAGTCCTCGAGAAATGATAACAGTTCTAAACATGGCGGTAGTTCAGTTGAAGATGTTACTAGTGCAAGTTCAAGCGAGGATGGATCTGAATGTGAATCATCGAGGGAGGTTGTTGATTCTGATGCAAATGAGTCAATATCTGACAGCGAATCCAGTCAGGTATGTGTCGATAAACCAAGTTCTGATAGGTGTGATAATTGTGTTGAGTTAAATGCTAAATTGTCTGATTTGCAAATCAAATTGTCGGATTTGCAAAGCAAATATGATGATTTGCAAAGCAAGTACGACGTGACATTTATCCACAATCAAAGTTTGATCGTGGATCTTTCAAAATGCACAGAGGCCAATATGTTTCACAAAAATCATGAAAATGAATTTAAAAAGATAATTGACACATTAAAGGAAGATAAGTCCGAGCTAACAAAAATGGTTTCAAGAAAACAAACCGCGATAAACAATTACATCACTAGGCTCGAGGAAGCACAAAAAGAGTTGGCCTGTGTCAAGTGTGAAAATGAGGCGATCCAGCTTAGATTAGATAGTTACTCAAACTCTAGGTATGTGCTGGATCACATCATTGACATACAGAAAAAGAAAGATGATGTCACGTGCATTGGATATAAGAAGTGTCCTCCACCTGTTAGACACAATTATACCGCGATGCCTGATGAGGAAGATAAACCTCACTTTGAGCCATCTGTTCCTTTAGATGTTGAGGAATTCGTAGCTGGACTTGGTTACAAGAAGGAAGTATCATCAGATTCGGATGTGCCAACAGATACGAAAGTATCAACTGCTGAACAAAATCAGGATCCTCCAGTAATTGTTGAGGATGCTGATTCTTCAGATGATGAATCCGAGGATAATAACTCAGCACAGTCTGATGCAGAGGATATACCTCTTGAGAATCATATTCTATGTGATCCTCCCTCAAAACTTGCTAAGACTGTCCTGGTTGAGTCCACGTCTGCGCAAGAGTCTGAGAGTTGTAAAAGCGTGAATTTGCTTTACACGTTGATTGGATCTGATAAAATATATTTAGACAAGGATTTCCCAATCAAGAATGTCAATAAATCCTTGATTGATAAAGTTTTTGAAGATTCTACTAGTAAGTTTTTTGGGAAAGTCGAGCCAAAATCTGAATTTAGAAAGAAATATGGGAATCAAAAATTGCAACCACAAAACAATCAACCAAAGCAAAGTCACGTTCACCAAGGAAAGGGAAAAGGCAAACAAAGCCAAAACAAGAAGAAGGTTCAGAAGGTGAACTTCGTGAAATCCCGAGGGACGGATGAAATTGAATCTTTTGAAAACAAATCCAACACAGAGTTTGTTATGCAAAAGAAAATTTTGAAAAGAAACAGTTAAAACAACTATACACAACACACCGACTGTTGTGATGTAGGACCAAGTACCTCAAGATCACGAAGTTCATCATCAAGTTGTTACAGTTATGATACTCCGAGGTTTGTTGAGTGGAGATCATGTTTTGAATGCGGTGAGTATGGGCACATTGTAAGAAACTGTCCATATCTCACGAAAGGAAAGGCAAAAGTTGATGCCCCCCGTGGTAATTGTTACCATAAAAGATCTGTTTCACCAAAACAGGACCCTCGTCTTGTTAAACAACCAGAAAAGAAACAGAAAAAGAAACAAAGAAAAGAAGTTGAAAAGGCTTTGAAACCAGAGGTTATCCAAACACAGTCTATTAATTTAGAAGTTAAAAATGAAAAACAAAAACAGATTTGGAAACCAAAATCGGTAACTGTTTCAGGGGGAGCTACATCAATTTTGAATCATCAGGAAATAGGAAATGGATGTCACAATTCTCGATGATGACGGACGACCCAAGTCTGTGAAGGGTTGGGTCCCCCTCTCCAACTAATCTTAATGAGTGTGCAGGATGTTCCAGGAGGAACTATTGATAGTCTTAGGATTGTTGATAGTGGAGCGTCCATGCACAAGATCGACGACAAAAGGCTCCGAAATATTGTTACATCTGGGAGAATATTGTTGCCATTGATGGAGACGGAAAAAGAAAAGATGACAAAAATTCCGATGAAGGAATGATGGTGAAAGAATGTGGTTGTTTGAAGTTGAAAAATTCGACAAGATGAAAAATGTGCCAAAATTTGGTTGTTATGGTTTTTGATCAGGTCAAGAGGAAGGATTCCAATGAAAAGTACGCGCCTGCAGCACGTCTGAAGCTTTTTGAAGATTCATGGATTTTTTCTTCCACAAGAAGTTCGAAGTCCACAAGATGAACGTGTAGGGTAGTTTTCTCTTTGGTGTGATTGAAGAAAACGTGTTTGTTGAACAAACCAACCAGGTGTGCGGATACCTTGGCATGAATTGATCAACCACACACTACTTCTAAAGGAGAAAGACGAAGACCTTTGCTGGTGCAAAAGCATGTGGAAGACATCATGTATGGACCGACCATGATGATGTGTACAAGATTTACCCACATGCTTGCTTGCCTCTTACCAGCCGGACCCAGAGGTTTCTGTTCTTGTTGCTGTGGAGAGATTTCTCGGTTAATTGAAGTAGCTGCAAAATCAACCTTGAAATACACACCGTGTGGATATCCAGTTTGGGAGAGCACTCAGATTCCTGCCAATACACGAAGAAGTTGCAGGATTACAGTTTTAAATTTCTAATCTCTCTTATCCTTGTCGATACTCAAGCTGTTTTTTTTTTGAATTACTAACATCTCGTACAGCACTCCGTGACCAGACACATTGATCTCGAATATCACCTCACACGTGATTGTTTCAATGTGAAACTCGTCAATGTTGTTTTGGTCAACACCGATTACCGACATGCCAACTGATTTTTCCAAAATTCGATAAATCACTTTTTCATTAAATTAATTTTCGTAAACGGCATCAAGGTCAAGCAAGAGTAAAACCAACATCGGAAAATCATTTTTGTAAATATTAATTTGTGTTTTCTTAATTTCTCGTACTTTTTGCATTTTAGGGGGAGTAAAAACGAAAAATACAAAAACATTGAAAAATTTTAAAAATACAAAAACATCGAAAAATTTCAAAAACACAAAAACAATAGAAAAACAAAAATGAGTTTCCTGGCGAGAAAAAGAGAAAATGATAGTACATCAGTGGTCTGTCCAAACCTCTTTGAACCTTAAATGAAAAACGATAAGCAGCTCTATATAAGATGTATCGGTAGGCTCACAATCATTTTAAAGTGTGAAGGGTGATATAAACTTAAATCGACTGAAGACCAGGTGGGAACTGCTCATTGGCATATGGTCTTGGTACCGAAATTTTGTTTGATAGATTGCCGAGGTTCTGAGATATGTAGTCTTTATGTTGTTTATCATCTGGGTATCATGGTTGTTTCTTTTACCAAAAACAACGGGGACGCAAGTCTAGATCTTCCATGATACCATACATACGTGTAAATATCATACAAATATGTATATAATACATGATGCATTCGACCTCAATAAGTGATAAACAATTACATGTCCCTATCAATAAGTGATAAAATATCACAGTTTATCCGGGAGTCAAGTTCGTCTCTTTGTCGGTACGATGGTACTAACCTGTTCACGGACTTGCTCTTGTGCCCTTCATGCATCGAATATCAAGTTCCTCATCAATAAGTGATTTAATCACATAGGGCTTGTATTCATCCAAAATAAGTGAGTATCTCACATCATATACGTTGAAAACAGATGATAAATGGTATACTCACCAGTAAGATGAACTCTCATGCATACCTTGATACGGGAATGTGTCGTGTGTGGATGAACACCGGTCGGTAAGTATAAATCATACCTTAACGTATCCCCTAACCACGAGTACATCTGATAAGTTGAGTTTAAGTGGACAACAATACCGATAATCTTTATAGGATGCTTATCTTAATATTAACTAATTGAACAACAAGAGCGTTTTGGCGTGACCGTACACTGATATGATTCTCTTACCCTCGAAACTCGCTAAAAGAATGTCTGTAAATATTTATTAAATGTTTTCCATTTCTGCATCCTTGTATATATTTATTTACAGCTTTCTGTCTTTACATTTGAAATATGCAAAAATACTAAAAAGATTTTAGGTGTGTTTTAATATAAACTTTATAAAAGCCAAAAAGATTTTATTTCTATCTTATTTTTGATTGCCTGATGTTGGATCTCGAGTCTTCGACACCTGAAATCTGATTGAAAACCAAAACGACTAAATCTTCATAAACGGTCGAAGTTTGCAAGTTTTGAAAGTTAAAGACCAAAATTGAACAATTTGTTAAACTTTCAAATTGTCGGACGGTAGTTGATTGAAAAATGGTCACATGTGTGTAGTTTGTTTATGTTAATTATATTCCAAGTGTTTGTTCTCATTACGCGTTTAGCTTTCTTGTATGTGCAGATGCGGCATCAGGACCAGCTAAAGGCAAAGAGAACATGTTGGATAACAAGCTTTGGAATGAAGACACAACATGGAAGCTCTCAAGATGATTGAGTTGCCGCTGACCAATCATCAACACCACAAGGATCTAAAGAATTGAAGATCTAAAGATTCACGAGCATAACTCAATGGAGAGTTTATTTTAAGAGGGAGTTTGTTAACACACTTGCTAAATGAAAGGGGGAGTTTGTTGATACACTTTCTACTTACGACGCGTGAAGACTTTGAAGATCCTCCGACATGGAAGACAATGTGAAGAACGAACCATCACGAGTAGTGTCCACGGGGGAGTTTGTTGGTACACTTTATGTGGACGCGACTCGGTTCGGTTCGACTCGGTTAGGTTAGGTTCGGCTCAAGTCCGATGTCACGACATTCCTCCGTCGTGCACCCCAGAGTTCGACACGCGAAGCACGGAGCGCCGCGAACCGTTTCCCGACGCCACATCACCATGACATCACCTATATGATGTCATGTGAAGACTTATCTTTCCATGCAACAATGAAATCAAATGAATCTGACATGCATGAAAACGTAAATCGCATAATTGTAGTTGGGCCAGTTATTATTGGGCTTGATATCCGGTGAATAACCAGATCAATACATAGTTGACGAAGAACCTGCATGTAAGCGACGAAAAACTGACATTTATCAAAGTGGCGAAAAACCAAGTTTTTTGTCGTCTCGGGTCCTTCGCCGGAGTCTTTCGTCGGCTGCAAGACTTTCGTCAGCTGCAGGATGTTTCGTCGACCATGTTGCTATATAAACGGTAGAACACCGAGTCACACTGAGAGAGACAAGAGAGAGCACACATCTGAGAGTTTGAGAGTATTATATCTTGTATCATTCTTGTAACCAAACTCTTCGAGATCTATACACATTTAAGCTTTAAACGTTGAATCTTTGTTTTATGTTTGTTCTCTCGCTCGGTTTGTGTCGCAACGAGGATTCCGCACTCGTTACGGCATCCGAAACAAGAAATCATCTAAGTCCGACGATCCGTATCGGGACCTACACCTATGGGTGCGGTGGTGGTGGGTGTGAATGGGGGATTTCACACCTCATTACGCATGGTCTAAGGTTTTGTCTTGTGTGAATATAACTCTGTTATATATATATATATATATATATATATATATATATATATATATATATATATATATATATATATATATATATATATATATATATATATATATATATATATATATATAGGGGATGGTTCAAATGAAAACCACTTTTATTGTGAAAACTCGAAAACTAACTAAAAAAAGCCTAAAAAACACACAAAATTTTTTTTTTTTTCAATTTTTTTTTTATAAAAATCGCTAGTTTTTACATATAAAAAAAACTTTTTTTCAAAAAAAAAAAAAAATTGTGTAGTGCACATGTGTAATAATACACATGTGTAGTACACATACATATGTGCAGTATTACACATGTGCACTACACAAATTTTTTTTTTTTTTGAAATTTTTTTTTATATTAAAAAACCTGCGAAATTTTGATTGCAAAAAAAAATTAAAAAAAAAATTTTTTTGTATGTTTTTTTGGCTTTTTTTAATTAGTTTTCGAGTTTTCACAATAACTAGTGGTTTTCATTTCAACCTTCCCCTATATATATATAAATATATATATATATATATATATATATATATATATATATATATATATATATATATATATATATATATATATATATATATATAGGGTGGTGTTTGGTGTATTTGTGAACTGAGTGAACAAATCATGGCTATTGATTTACACTTGTGTGTATACTTGTATATTGATAATCAAGGGATAGGATTAGTTCACTAGTGTTCTCTATCAAGGGGTTGTTCTCAAATGAACCTAACCCTACATATATATATATATATATATATATATATATATATATATATATATATATATATATTGAGATTCATTAGGGAACACTAAAAAAGTCAGGAACCATATAATTATATATATTATATATACACTTATACATGCAAGAAACAAGTATTTAACTGATTGCCACGTATTTTTTTTCGCATTTTATCAGCGTTTAAAATTATTTTTAATATTCTATAAAATAAAACTCACCAAAATTTTACTAAATAATATTTCGTTAGCCTAAACTGACTGCGTCATCCGCGTTTCGCAGTATACGCATTGTATCGCGCACTACGCGCTTAAAATCGCAAAATAAGATTTTTAAGCGTTCTAACTAATTTTTCTTCACGAATATGATTAAAAATAGGGTTTTAATCATAACGGGATATTTTCGGATTTTGACGTTATCTGGACAGTCACCGACGTTCGTTTCGCGTTTCGTTCGTTACGCGATAAGCGTTTAACTTGTTATTGCCAACGTAATTTTTAGTAAAGTTTGAGTTTGTCAAACTTTCAAATACTTCAAATTAATGTCCTATTTATTACTTTAGTGCCTATATATACTCATGATGCGTGTCGTATCTGTACAGTGCCAGCTCAGAATAGTCGGGTGTCAAAATGATGAATGTTAGGGTTGTCGTGGATGGTTATGGAGAATGGATTGGTGGAATGATGGTGATTAGGGTTAGGAAGGTGAGGATGGATGATCAATTCGGATGATGGTGGATGATTCGGATGGATTGGAGTGTTCTTGGCTCCAGGAAATGGTCCAAACTTCAATAATTGCGTAACTCCTCTTAAAAGACCCAAAAACTAGGTAATAAGTCGTTCAAACAAGCAAAACAAGAAAAAACCACATCGGCTAGCAGGAAGAAGCGTCGATGACACGCCCCTGCGTCGCCACCCAAAAACTTCAAAAAGTTTCCAATGCTCTATCCTGCTGCTTACGTATAACAACCCTCAAAAATGACCTAAAACGCTCCGTAATCGAAAAACCGAACTCGTGTAACATTACTTAAATTGAAAAATGAAAAAAACAATAATCATATGTCTGTCGTGGCCCGCGGCAGACTTCATTAAACCCTCCGCGGGTCCCTACGGCCCCATAACTTGCCGGACACTCCTAAGGACATGTGCCATATACCTGTCAAGTCTATACTGATGATCAATCAGCCCTAAACCCTAGCTAGAGGGTGTGGCGGCCCGCGACGGGCACAACCTTAGGCTGTCGTGAGGCGCGAGGGACTCAGAAATCAGCTATAAATAGAGCAGACCAGCCACAGTCTCCGGTCGTTCAATTCTTTTCTTTCTCTCCAACATAAAGCACGAAAATAATACCCCTAAAACACGAAGCTCTGCCCCGTTGTAAGTGTTTTACCCCTTGATCACTGAGTTGATACCTTGTCCAATCGATCTTGAACCCACCAACGGATGCCAAGGCGCTGCCCGATAAAGGCTATGCTTTGTAAACTACACTGGGGTTCTGATCTCGTGACGTATTGATAAAGTTGAATTGGGTTATTATACTAACACGCATGCATTGTATATTTTTAATAGGAACTCAAGAAAATTATCAGAAAATATTACCAGGAAGCCTATAGTAAAATCTAAGTTTACAAAGTGAGTCATTCTCCCTTTTTACCAAATTACTTTACAAAACCTTAAATGTTTTCCAGTTATATTTACAGGGATTAAGTATTTGTAATCTATAATTATTGCTAGTAGTTGGGGTTTTGTATACATTACTAGTCCACAGTCACCAAGGGTGTGACAGGAACCATTACTGCTGGGTGACAGGACCAAAAGTAATATGACCACGAGCACAGTGTCCCTAGTCGCATACTGTGTTGAATAATTGATAGAAATATACACTTTAATTCCCCTTAATATTGTAAAGTTATAACAATGAGTCATTTTACAAAATGGAATATACTCGCCAGTATTTCTTTGCTGATAAAATGTTTTTAAAACGCGTTTCAGGTAACTTGATGTGAAGCTATTAGAAGCCAGCTATGGAGCACTAGAGGCTTAAATAAGGTGGCTATAAGTTACCTAAATAAATGAAGGATTTATGTTTTCATCAACTAGGGTTTAACCCTATGAATACATTTTCAATGAAATATGGGTTTTTGCCCATTTGTTTAATATAAAAAGTTTGGTGTTTGCAAACTCTGAAATTATTTCCTAACTACGATCCTGTTGATTTAATTCTGCTGCAAATACAATAAACACCGATACCACCAGTTTAGGTTTGGGGCGCCCGCTCCCAGGGTGGGGTCGGGGGTCGCGACATACGCCATTTCCATCGACGTGGGCGCGTCAACGACGGCCCTAGTGGCGTCGGTGACGCCCCTTGTAGAGTGCCTTTTTCCTGTTCTGTCCGTTTCGCGTCCCCGGTTGATCCTCTTCGCTCCCGATGTTCCGAATAGCTCCTTAAACTCCGTTAGACCTACAAAATACAATTCTAATCAAAAGTAGGTCATTCGAAACTTAAACACAATAAAGCACCGGTTTTTTAACATGTATCACATCCCCACACTTGTTTTTTTGCTTGCCCTCATTCAAATCTGTTTTTCACTTTCACGTGGGTCGAATAAAAGTGGCACTTCTCTTTCTTAAAATTCAAGTTAAGGTTTAATGTCATGTCCGGTTCATGATTTTCATAATTTCCGAACTATTTAACGGTAAAGGATTAATCACATAAAAAATGGTTATCCAGGATTAACCCGCGCTTGAAACTAACATTTTACACACATCCCTCACAATGTTCTCTCCACTCGAATTAACATTTGGCTAATAATAATGAATAAGCACGTTTCAAGTTCACTCAAAACCGATTAGAACACGTTTCAAGCTCCTTAGGCTAGGGGGTGTGGCTTCGCGCCACCCCGCCACCTCATCAAAAATCGCGCCCTCTGGCGCCCCACCCCACCCCGAGCCCGCCATTGAAGGGGCGCTAAAGCCCTCTCGGCAGCCCACTAACGGGCAGAATAGTGTGTGTTTCGAAATTTTTGGTCAAAAAGACCGTTGGCAACGGTCATATTATAAAAAAGAGTTTCTAAAATCTACTAAAAGCTTATATATATACATACTCAAACACACACCAATCACAAAAAACACAAATTCTCTCCAATTATTTTTATTGTTATTATTATTATTTTTATTATTATTATTTTTATTATTATTGTTATTATTATTATTTTTATTATTTATAGTTTATTAACAGTATTATATTAGGTGTTAGCTTTCTTTGCGTGAGGCGATATTTAAGGATGTCAACCGCTACCCACGTTCCACTTTTATACGAGACCCATAAACGGATACACGGGTTTCCTGGGATGTTGGGTAGTCTTGATTGCACGCACTGGGAGTGGGCGACATGTCCAACCGCTTGGAAAGGACAACACCATCATGGTGACCATGATGGTCTTGCCCTAATATTACAAGCGGTCGCATCTCAAGATTTATGGATTTGGCATGCGTACTTTGGCATGGCCAGTGCAAACAATGACATTGCAGTTTTACAATCTCCGAATCATTTCGACGATGTCATAGATGGTGTTGCACCAGATACTTCATTCTATGCAAATGACGTGGAGTATAAGTATGGGTACTATCTTGTCGACGGCATTTATCTGGAGTGGGCGACGTTTGTGAAAAGTTTTTCGTGTCCAGATGACGAGAAAAGATTGTATTTAAAGAAGAAAAAAGAGTTGGCAAGAAAAGATGTCTAGCCGGCTTTCGGTGTATTTAAAAAAGATGGTCTATCATTGCCCAGCCGCCGTCGAGGATACTTGAAAAAAGTAAAATGAGAAACATCATGTATACGTGCATCATCTTGCATAACATGATATTGGAGGACTCAGGCAGAGCGTTTTGTGGAGAAAGTTATGATGAAGGTAACCAACCGACGAACCCACTACTCACATACGCTCAAAAAGAAGTTATCAAAGCGAGGATACGTCACAGGGACACACACCGTAACCTTCGAGTTGATCTGGCCGAGCACCTATGGTTTTATGGTGATTTTTTAGTGACATTGTATTTTTTTTATTTAAATTATGACATTGTATTTTTTTATGTAAATTATGGCATTGTGTTTTTTTATTTAAATTATGAGTTTTAAGTTAATATATCAAAATTAAATAATGTTTAAATTTAAATAAAAAAATAATTAGGTAATGATGATGGGGCTTTAAACCGTTGCATGTAAGTTAAAGGGAGGGGTTTTAAAGCTTCCCATATGGCGCCTAGATAGATCTAACGTGACGTGATAAAGCCCCTAGGAACTTTATATCACATCCTCCAACCTTATATATTTGGTTTTGCACAATAAAATTAGAAAATCTTAATGGTGTTATGAATGCATCATAATGTGGTGACTCTCCACGTTCTTAACTCCCGTCTCTTTACTTACTCTTGTATTAATAATATGACCTATATATAGAGGTCCTATGTCACACCCCCAAAATCCACATGCGGAATACCACCGCTTGGAGGCGTGACTGACCAGGATCCAGCCACCAATTATACTGAGCAATTTAATTAATAACATAAGTAATACTCACCGACCACAAGGTTAGCAAATATCATAGTCAAGTTCAAAAGTTTTAAGTTTAAGTAATAGTTCAGATAAGTAGCGGAAGCATAGACAAAATAGTTTAGAACAAGATTCTTAGTTCAAGTTTGTTTAGAACCCAACACACGGGTTAGACGACCACTACACATCCGCAAGCTGCAAGCTCCTGAATCACTGGGTACCTGCAAAGCATGCAGTAGGGTATCAACATAATGTTGGCGAGTCCACGGGGCGTTAAGATTTAGTTTTTGAAAACGTAAGTTGTTTAGATAAAGCATTTATAATCACGTTATGGGGAGCTACCCCATCTGTAAGCTCACTAAACTGTAGATACCGAAACTGTTGACGGAAAGTTGTTGTGCCCCGAGTCAATGTCTATCGTCATTGACCAAGATGCAAGGTCTACTAGTTCACGCACGATCCCCCCGGTCATGGTGTGAGGTTGTCAAACCTAATAGCGCTATCAACTAATAACCCGTTCGCCCCTGGCGATTAATCGGTACTGTAAGCAGGGACTTAAGGTGATAGAGTTTCGTTTAGTTTGGCTAGTTGTGATTTATAAATAATATCCAAACGTATCTCCCCCGGAGATAGTAAGTACCCATTCGGATTTCCCCCGGAAATAATAGTTCAAAAGTATTTTTCGCAAAGTTGGCAGTCTGTCCGTGTCCCTCCGTGGGACGCATGCTTTTAGTGTGTGAACTCACCATGGGTTGCTCGGCAGATTAGGTTACTTGGTCAAGCACGCTGATCACCACGTCCTAGCATGGTTACCAGTATAGGTCAGGTTTGGGTGCAGAGATTGTCACATATAATCCTACATGTATCTAACACATAATATGCATATAGTTATCTGTTGAGTTATTGGGCCGGCTCTAGCAATTGCACAGTCAAACAGTAACAGTTAACACATAGTCCAGTTAAACAGGCAGTCCAAACAAATCCCGTTGTGGCCCAATAACTAAAGTAAGCAGCCCAGTCGAGACAAGGTGGTCTCGACTCAAGAACATGCGGTCTCGAGTCGCAACCAAGAGGTCTCGAGTTGTAATGGCTGGTCTCGAGTGGTGCAGGCATGACTCGCAACCCCGGAGGTCTCGAGTCCCGTCTCGAGTCGAGACTATGTGATCTCGAGTCGAGACCTTGATGGTATCAAGTCCCTGAAGTCTGTTTTGAGTTGCTTGGTCTAGGTCTCGAGTCGCAATCACTGCGGTCTCGAGTTGTCACCATTTGGTCTTGAGTCGAAACCAGTGGTCTCGACTCGTTTGCCTGCTGATTCTGATGCACCTGCGAGACTTGTACTAACCAATAGAATTCCACTGTTGTGATTTGGTGTACTATCCAATGGAAACACACAAACATGTTTCCTTGTCTAACTCTCAAACAAAACGGATCAAACAAGTATTTTCAAATGTTTTTCGTGATCTTCAAGTAGTTCATCTTTTAAGTTTCTATATTATCAAACATGTTCATCCTACATAACCATGCATTCTATGAACAAAAATTACAACACATAATCTAGATATCAAGATCATCTTGCAACCCATCATCGAAACAAAAGAAACATTTGTTTTATAACATCTAACATAATCCGGATGGTCATAAACACTCCTAAACTATCATTCTTTTGCCATTTAAACCTCTTAACAAAATGTTATCCTACAAAAGTCATGTTCATCTTAGATGTTGGAACCGAGCATGTATCATTAACAAACAAGAACCCATAAGATCAAGCAAACACCTTCATCATACATAATCAATAGTCACAATGCACATTATCACATAATCAACACTTTTATCATACATTTACATGTGTTTGCAAAGAAACACTAACCGGTTATGAAAGGCACCGAGTCAAGGAAGAAAGTGAGAAAATGAAGTGTTCGAGTGATGATGATGAGCTTGACCGACCCTCCTTGTTGTTGCCGATTGAATCCGAGAGAGAGAGGAGGAGGTGAGCTTGATTGTTAGGGTTTTAGTGAGAGAGAAAGGAGTGTGTGTGGGAGTGAGTGTGGGAGAATGATGGAAAATGAGGGATGGTTGGCTTGGGCATGGGTTTTATACTCGGTTTGGGTGGTGCACCCTACAAGGGTTTCGAGTGGGCTCAAAGGGGTTTGCAGCCCCAACCGGCCCAACTATTTACTGTTCACTCGAGACCGGGTGGTCTCGAGTCGGGTCCTTGTGTTGTTGGGCTGGGTAGGTAGGTTGGCAGCCCATAGTGTGCAAGGGAGGGGTCTCGGCTCACTAGTATTCACACATACATATTTTATACATACATACAACACATAGCATAACAAGATAATCACAACTTTCATTTAATAATTCGTACGTACACATTGCTAATACAAGAGGGTTACTCGGGAAAACCTAGAGTGTCACATTATCCCCAAGTTTTAAGAACTTTCGTCCTGAAAGTTAAGGCAGCCACTGTCAAGCTAGTATGAGTGCGAACTTTTCAACGGGGTGTCACATCATCCCCCTGTTAGTTTGGAATTTCGTCCCGAAATTCAGTTGTAGCTTCAGTGCTGGGGGTTTTGTTTGGGAATAACTGGGGATACTTGCACTTCATCTGGTCTTCCCTCTCCCACGTAAACTCTGGGCCATGTCGTGAGTTCCAACGAACTCGCACGAGAGGTATCTAGCTACGTTTGAGGGTTTTGATTTCTCGATCCGTGATCTCAATCGGTTCCTCAGTAAAGTGTAGCTGTTCGTCAATAGTGAGTTCCTTGAAGGGGATTATGAGTGTTTCATCTGACAGACCCTTCTTCAGATTAGACACGTGAAAAACATTGTGCACCGCACTCAGCTCTTCAGGCAGATTCAATCTGTACGCAACCTTACTGATCCTCTCGGTAATTTCGAATGGTCCAACATATCGCGGATTCAGCTTGCCCCGTTTACCAAAACGAACCACACCCTTCCAGGGTGAGACTTTAAGTAGAACCCGGTCCCCGACCTGGAATTCTAGCGGTTTCCTATGCTTATCAGCGTAGCTTTTCTGACGGTCACGAGCTGCCGCCATGCGTTGTCTGATCTGGGCAATCTTCTCCGTTGTGTCTACCACCAGTTCTGGGCCTGTGACCTGGCTGTCGCCAACTTCCGCCCAGCAAAGAGGTGATCGGCATTTACGACCAAACAATGCCTCAAAGGGTGCTGCCTGAATGCTGGTGTGGTAGCTGTTATTGTAGGAGAATTCCACTAGCGGTAGATGCTTCTCCCAATTCTTGCCAAAATCGATCACACACGCTCTAAGCATGTCTTCCAAGGTTTGGATGGTGCGTTCAGACTGCCCATCCGTTTGTGGGTGATAAGCGGTGCTCATGTCCAAACGTGAGCCAAAGGATTTGTGCATAGCTTGCCACAACTCGGAAGTAAATCGTGCGTCTCGATCGGAAATAATGGAAGTTGGCACCCCGTGCCTCGAAACTACTTCCTTTAAGTAAACCTCTGCCAAGGTAGAAAACTTGTCTGTTTCTTTAATAGCCAAAAAGTGTGCAGACTTGGTCAATCGATCTACTATCACCCAAATAGTGTAATTCCCGCGTTGGGACCTAGGTAGGCCAGTGACGAAATCCATGGAAATTTGCTCCCATTTCCATTTCGGGATTTCTGGTTGTTGGAGTAGGCCCGCTGGTTTCTGATACTCAGTCTTGACTCTTGCGCAAGTCAAACATTTGCTGACATATGTTGCTATGTGGGCTTTCATGCCAGGCCACCAATACGTAGTCCTTAAGTCGTGGTACATCTTATCCGAACCAGGATGTACTTAGTAACGGGACTTATGGGCTTCGTTCATCACAAGTTCACGTAGATCTCCATAGAGTGGAACCCAAATGCGCCCTGTCACATAGTATGCGCCATCTTCTTTTTGTTCTAATCGCTGCCTCGATCCTCGTAGGGACTCAGCCCTGATGTTCTCTGGTTTAAGTGCTTCAACCTGAGCATTTCGAATCTGAGTAGGGAGGTTAGACTGGATGGTAAGTTGTAGCGCTCGCACGCACTTGGGCGTAGTGTCTTTTCGGCTGAGGGCGTCTGCCACGACATTGGCCTTGCCCGGATGGTACTTGATTGCACATTCATAATCATTCAAGAGTTCAACCCATCGACGTTGTCGCATGTTTAATTCCTTTTGCTTGAAGATATGCTCGAGACTCCTGTGATTGGTGTAAATATTGCACTTGGTATCGTACAGGTAATGTCTCCATATCTTAAGAGCATAAACCACTGCTCCCAGTTCCAAGTCGTGCGTAGTGTAGTTCCTTTCGTGAGTCTTAAGTTGTCGAGAGGCGTAGGCAATAACCTTCTCGCGTTGCATCAACACGCAACCGAGTACATGAATAGACGCATCGCAGTAAACCACAAAGTCGTCGGTACCTTCGGGTAACGAGAGAATAGGAGCACTACAGAGGTTATCCTTTAGCTTCTGAAATGCGGATTCCTGAGTTTCATTCCATTTGTAAGCAATTCCCTTCTGATTGAGAGCCGTGAGGGGCTGAGCAATCTTCGAGAATCCCTTGATAAATCTACGATAGTATCCTGCCAACCCCAAGAATTGGCGAACTTCGGTCAGAGTTTTGGGTGTAGGCCAGTTCTTTACAGAGTCGATCTTAGCTGGGTCGATGTGAATTCCGTCCTTGTTGACCACGTGCCCAAGGAAATGGACTTCTCGAAGCCAGAAGTCACATTTCAAGAACTTGGCGTACAGTTGTTCATTACGAAGGAGTTCGAGAATAAGGCGTAGGTGCTGTTCATGCTCCTCTTGACTTTTTGAGTAGATCAGGATGTCGTCGATAAACACAATTACGAATTTGTCGAGGTAAGGCTTGCACACTCGGTTCATGAGATCCATGAAAACCGCAGGCGCGTTAGTCATGCCAAAGGGCATGACAAGGAACTCGTAATGTCCATAACGAGTTCTGAACGCAGTTTTGGAGATGTCTTCATTACGGACTCTTAGCTGATGATAGCCCGATCGTAGGTCAATCTTAGAGTAGTAGCTCGATCCTTGCAACTGATCGAATAGATCGTCGATACGTGGGAGAGGGTAGCGATTCTTGATGGTAACCTTGTTCAGCTCACGATAGTCGATGCACATTTGGAATGTGCCATCCTTCTTCTAAACAAAGAGTACTGGTGCTCCCCAGGGTGACGAACTAGGGCGGATAAACCCTTTATCCAATAGTTCCTGTAGTTGCGTAGAAAGTTCCTTCAGTTCTGCGGGGGCTAGTCGATAAGGCGCACGGGCTATAGGTGCTGCTCCGGGAGCTAGCTCGATTTGGAATTCGACCTGACGGTGGGGAGGGAGTCCAGGTAGTTCTTCAGGAAATACCTCGGGGTAGTCGCGTACCACTGGAAAATCTTCAATCCTCTTTTCCTTTTCCTGTGTGTTGGTGACAAGTGCTAAGATAGCGGTGTGCCCCTTTCGTAAACATTTATGGGCCTTTAAGAATGAGATGATGCTCGTGACTTCTCCGCCTTTGTCACCTTGCACGATGAGGGGTTTGCCAAAACGGCGGGGGATGCGAACCATTTTCTCTTGACAGGGGATTTCCACGCGATGTTTAGATAACCAATCCATACTGATGACGACGTCGAAGCTTCCAAGAACGATAGGGAAAAGATCGATGCTATAGGTCTGTCCAGACAGTACTAGTTTGCAGTCGTTGACAACGTGTGAGGCCTCGATGTTTCTACCATTAGCTAACTCGACAATATGTTTAGAACTTAGTAACGAAGGCGGGTGCTTAAGCGTCTTACTAATGCGTAGGGATACATAACTAGCATCGGCTCCAGAATCAAATAATACAGAAACATAACGATCATCGAGTAGGAACTTACCCGCCACGACGTTGGGGTCATTCCTCGCTTCCCCAGCTCCAATCACAAAAGCCCTTCCTGTTGCACCATTCCCAGCATTGTTGTTGTTTTGATCGTTGTATCCAGCTCCCTGATTGTTGTTGCGGTTCTGGTTCAGTTCAGGGCAATTCCTCTTAATGTGCCCCTCAGCTCCACACTGGAAACAACCCTTGACGTTCCCATGATGTTGCTGCTGCTGCTGGTTCTGCCCTGCGGGACGTGAACTCCTGCAGTCCTTGGCCTCATGCCCCATCTTGTTACATCGCTGACACTGACCTTTCCCACAAGGCCCGCTGTGGTGTCGGTTGCACTTGGGGTGGTTCCCGCGATAGCCACCCTGTTGTTGAGGACCCTTGTTGTTGTCAGTTTTCCTTTGCTGGGTTGGGGCCTGAGTGGGGTTAGCATCCTTGCTTTGATTTCCTTCCCACTTACGCTTGTTGTCACTAGGAGTCCCAGCAGTAGCATTGATCCTTTTGGGCAGCTTGCCCTGTTCCACAGCCTGATCAGTGAGTTTGTGAGCAAGACGGATGACTGGATGAATGGTATTGAGGTTGGCTGCGGTCACATGGCTTCGGATTTCTGGAGCCAAACCCTTGATGTACAATTCGATTCTTCAATACATAGGTCGAGACATGTTTGGGCAAAGAGCAGCATAGTCGTTGGACTGTTTGGTGTATGCCTCGATCTCTGATCCAACCATCTTGAGCTCAAAGTACTCGTTTTCGAGCTTCTGGATGTCATCCCTGTGACAATACTCTTCCTTAATCATGTCCTTGAAATCTTCCCACGCAGTAGCATTAGCAGTTTCCAAACCAAACATCTGAATTTGCGCCTTCCACAAGGAAAGCGCGTTTCCTTCGAGCGTACCAGTAGCAAACTTCACCCAATTCGCAGGGGGGACACTCACAGACAGCAAAGACGGCTTCGACTTTCTCAATCTAGTGCAGAAGACCTATGGCACCCTCAGTGCCATTGAAAGGGAGATGCTTGCAATCCATGAAAGTTTTGAAAGTACACACATGTGGTTGCGCAGGTACATGCTGACCTGTTGTGAGAAGCGAAGCGAATAGGTTTAGGGGTGAAAAGACGATGCGGCGGTAGGATCTAAACATCCTAAAATAACGAGTTTACCTCCAGGGTGAGCTGCGAAAGCTGCAGCCACCGTGTTAAGCATGTTAGTGAATTGAGCCTGAGTCATGTTAATGTTTCCACTTCCACGTCCACTCATTGTCTTCATAATCAGAAAACATAGTATGAGTGTGATGTCGTAATGTAGCGAGAATGAGATAGAAGAGGGAGGTGTATCTATCTACCTAGGCACACTAGTACGTATAGCAGAACAGAAAGCATAAAGCAAGCAAGTAAGTAAACACTAGTCCGAGCTATGAGGTCTAATATGTTGAGTCTTGCACTTGGAGTGTAGTATCGTCACGAGTCACGGGTTATAGTCTGGTTTTTCTCAAAAAGATTTCCCCTTTTTAAAACCAAGTTCACTATAACCAATGGCTCTGATACCAATCTGTCACACCCCCAAAATCCACATGCGGAATACCACCGCTTGGAGGCGTGACTGACCAGGATCCAGCCACCAATTATACTGAGCAATTTAATTAATAACATAAGTAATACTCACCGACCACAAGGTTAGCAAATATCATAGTCAAGTTCAAAAGTTTTAAGTTTAAGTAATAGTTCAGATAAGTAGCGGAAGCATAGACAAAATAGTTTAGAACAAGATTCTTAGTTCAAGTTTGTTTAGAACCCAACACACGGGTTAGACGACCACTACACATCCGCAAGCTGCAAGCTCCTGAATCACTGGGTACCTGCAAAGCATGCAGTAGGGTATCAACATAATGTTGGCGAGTCCACGGGGCGTTAAGTTTTAGTTTTCGCAAACGTAAGTTGTTTAGATAAAGCATTTATAATCACGTTATGGGGAGCTACCCCATCTGTAAGCTCACTAAACTGTAGATACTGAAACTGTTGACGGAAAGTTGTTGTGCCCCGAGTCAATGTCTATCGTCATTGACCAAGATGCAAGGTCTACTAGTTCACGCCCGATCCCCCCGGTCACGGTGTGAGGTTGTCAAACCTAATAGCGCTATCAACTAATAACCCGTTCGCCCCCTGCGATTAATCGATATTGTAAGCAGGGACTTAAGGTCATAGAGTTTCGTTTAGCTTGGCTAGTTGTGATTTATAAATAATATCCAAACGTATCTCCCCCGGAGATAGTAAATACCCATTCGGATTTCCCCCAGAAATAATAGTTCAAAAGTATTTTTTCCAAAGTTGGCAGTTTGTCCGTGTCCGTCCCTGGGACGCATGCTTTTAGTGTGTGAACTCACCTTGGGTTGCTCGGCAGATTAGGTTACTTGGTCAAGCACGCTGGTCACCACGTCCTAGCATGGTTACCAGTATAGGTCAGGTTTGGGTGCAGAGAATGTCACGTATAATCCTACACGTATCTAACACATAATATGCATATAGTTATCTGTTGAGTTATTAGGCCGGCTCTAGCAATTGCACAGTCAAACAGTAACAGTTAACACATAGTCCAGTTAAATAGGCAGTCCAAACAAATCCCGTTGTGGCCCAATAACTAAAGTAAGCAGCCCAGTCGAGACAAGGTGGTCTCGACTCGAGAACATGCGGTCTTGAGTCGCAACTAAGAGGTCTCGAGTTGTAATGGCTGGTCTCGAGTGGTGCAGGCATGACTCGCAACCCCGGAGATCTCGAGTCCCGTCTCGAGTCGAGACTATGTGATCTCGAGTCGAGACCTTGATGGTCTCGAGTCCCTGAAGTCTGTTTTGAGTTGCTTGGTCTAGGTCTCGAGTCGCAATCACTGCGGTCTCGAGTTGTCACCATGTGGTCTCGAGTCGAACCCAGTGGTCTCGACTCGTTTGCCTGCTGATTCTGATGCACCTGCGAGACTTGTACTAACCAATAGAATTCCACTGTTGTGATTTGGTGTACTATCCAATGGAAACACACAAACATGTTTCCTTGTCTAACTCTCAAACAAAACGGATCAAACAAGTATTTTCAAATGTTTTTCATGATCTTCAAGTAGTTCATCTTTTAAGTTTCTATATTATCAAACATGTGTAGGTCCCTCGGAGGTTGAGGTTAAACCTTATCCTTGTTATGTTTAACACACTAGCAAGTGCGGAATCCAAGCTAGAGTGCAACCGAGTTGAGACAAGCACAAACACAAGACACACAAGGTTCACCGATTAACACCACTTGTATTAATGCGTATGAAAGGTTCGGTTACAAGCACAATGTTTACAAATCAGTTTTGCAAACTCTCTAAGTGTGTGTGTGTTCTTGACAGAATGCTCACACTATCTCTCGAGTGTCTATCTTTCTGTCTTGCTTCTGTCTTGATGAAATGAACACACTGCATGGGTATATATACCCAGCACAGATCATCTGGTCGAAGGATCAGGATTACTGATCGAAACAACATCTTTCGATCATACAGCCATCGAAGGATCCATATATACCTCGAAGGATGGTATATCCTTCGAGGTCCATTTGCATCTATCGAAGGATATCTTTCGAGCTCATCGAAGGATATACACAATCCTTTGATGCCTTATCCTTCGACACAAAACATTATACAACCATAATCTAACTGTTTGTCCAAGTCAAACCAGGAGGATGGTTGACTTGGTCAAACTTACAGGACTAACAAGGACATCGTTTTACATCATGACCGAATACAGACAAAGTACAGACACAAGTGCACCAACAAACTCCCCCTTGGCTGTAGCTTTGTCTCGATCTTGATCATCCTTGATCTTCGTGTCTTCAAGACTCTGATGTCCTTTTAAGTCTTCAATGTCGGAGGATCTTCAAGGTCTTCACGTCTTGAAAGCAGAAAGTGTATCAACAAACTACCCGTATCATGTAGGAAGTGTGTTGACAAACTCCCCCTTAACATAAGCTCCCCCTTGAGTTATGCTCGTGAATTACTTGATCTTTATGAATTGAGATCCTTGTGGTATTGATGATGGTCAGCGGCAACTCGATCATTTTCATCACTTGAGTGCCTTCACGTCGTGTCTTCATTCCGAAGCTTTGTCATCGACCATGTTCTCCTTGCCTTTAGAATCCGCACATGCAAGAAATCTAAACGCGTAATGAGAACAACTGCTTGGAATACAGTTAGTATAAACAAATGACACACGTATGACCATGTTTCAATCAAACACCGTCCGACAGTTTGAAAGTTTAATAAAATTTGTCAATTTCAGTTTCTAACTTTCAAAACCTGCAAATTTTGACCGTTTATGAAGATTTAGTCAATTCGGTTTTCAGTCAGGTTTCAGGTAACGAAGACTCGAGCTCCAACATCGTACGACCGAAAATAAAGTAGAAATAAAATCTTTTTGGCTTTTAAAAGTTTATATTAAAACACACTTAAAATCTTTTTGGTATTTTTTGAATAAATTAAAAGACAACAATTTTAATATCCTTTGAGTGTTATCAAACGACATCACCGCTAATGTCGTGCTGATATGCACCAAACGACGAAACTGTTTAAAATAAAACAATAAAAGTTAAGCAGTAAATAAATATATACAGACATTCTTTTTGCGAGTTTCGAGGGTAAGAGAATCATATCAGTGTACGGTCATGTCAAAACACTCTTGTTGTTCAGTTAGTTAACATTAAAATAAGCATCCTATAACAATTATCGGTATTGTTGTCCACTTAAGCTCAACTTATCAGATGTAATCATGGAGAGGGGATACGTTAAGGTATGATTTATACTTACCGACCGGTGTTCATCCACATCACGACACATTCCCGTATCAAGGTATGCACGAGGGTTCATCTTACCGGTGAGTATACCGATTATCATCTGTTTGACCGTATATGATGTGAGATTCTCACTTATTTTGATTTGAAAACAAGCCCTATGTGATAGAATCACTTATTGATGAGGAACTTGATTTTCATATGCATGAGGGCACAGGAGCAAGTCCGTGAACAGGTCAGTACTTTCGTACAGCAGAGAGACGAACTTGACTCCCAAATAAATGTGATATTTTATCACTTATTTGTTTGGACATGTGATTGTTTATCACTTATTGAGGTCGTATGCAATATGAGATATGTACACGTATGTATAGTATCATGGAAGATCTAGACTTGCGTCCCCGTTATTTTTCGGTAAAAGAAACAACCATGATACCCAGATGATAAGCAGCATAAAGACCGAATATCTCAGAACCTCGGCAATCTATCGAACGAAATTTCGGTACTAAGACCATATGCCAATGAATGGTTCCCACCTGGTCTTCAGTCGATTTAAGTTTATATCACCCTGCACACTTTAAAATGATTGTGAGCCTACCGATACATCTTATATAGAGCTGCTTACCGTTTTTCATTTAAGGTTTAAAGAGGTTTGGATAGACCACTGATGTACTATCATTTTCTCTTTTGCTCGCCAGGAAACTCATTTTTGTTTTTCTATTGTTTTTGTGTTTTTGAAATTTTTCGATGTTTTTGGATTTTCCGATTTTTGGATTTATTTACTCCCCCTAAAATCAATAAACTAAGACAAATTTAAAACACAAAGGTATTTACAAAAATGATTTTCCGATGTTGGTTTACTCTTGCTTGACCTTAATGCCGTTTACCAATAATAAAAACTCAAATCTTGATTTGTCAAATGCTTTGGTAAAAAGGTCGGCACGTTGGTCATCGGTGTGGACCTTAACAACATCGATTAGCCTTTTATCAAAGCAATCACGTATGAAGTGATATTTGATTTCGATGTGTTTGGTCTTTGAGTGCTGCACAGGATTTCTAGTGATCTGTAATGCAGCAGAATTATCAACGTAAATAGGAGTAGTTAGGAATTCAAAACCGTAGTCGCGTAATTGTTGTTGGATCCAAAGAACTTGGGAGCAACAACTTGAGGCAGCAATGTATTCAGCTTCGCATGTTGATGTAGCGACGCACGTCTACTTCTTGCACTGCCATGTGACTAGGCGATTTCCTAAAAACTGACATCCAGCCGTTGTGGATTTGCCGTCGATTTTGCATCCGCCAAAATCAGAATCACTGAATGCGATCAAGTCAAAGTTATTATCCCTAGGGTACCATAGACCGGTGTCAGGGTAACCCTTCAAATAACGAAAAATCCTTTTTACAGCTGCAAGATGTGAGGCCTTCGGGTTGGCTTGATATCTGGCAAGCAGGCACGTTGGGTACATTATGTCTGGCCTTGATGCTGTGAGGTACATAAGAGATCCGATCATTGCGCGGTAGTATGAAGGGCTAACAGCTTCACCCTTCAAGTCTGGAGTAATTCCGTGATTTTGTGGTAGTGGGGTACCAATGGGCGTTGCATCAGACATCTGGAACCGGCTCAAGATGTCACCAACATATTTAATCTGATGGATGAATATCCCAGACTCAGTTTGTTGCACTTGTAGGCCCAAGAAAAAGGTCATTTCTCCCATAGCACTCATCTCGAATTTATCCTGCATAATGCGCTCGAAATTCCTACACAAAACATCATTAGTAGAACCAAAAATAATATCATCAACGTATACCTGTACCAGAAGAAGATCTCCATCTTGTTCTTTGATGAAAAGAGTACAGTCGATAAGACCTCTTCGAAAACCGTTCTCCAGCAGATAGTTAGATAAGGTTGCATACCAAGCTCGCGGTGCTTGATGAAGACCATAGAGAGCTTTGTTGAGCAACCAAACCCGATCGGGATGGATAGGATCTTCAAAACATGGGGGCTGTTCGACGTACACCTCTTCTTCAACCACACCATGTAAGAATGCACTTTTGACGTCCATCTGGTAAACCTTGAATCCTTTGAATGAGGCATAAGCCAGAAAGATCCGAATTGCTTCCAGACGTGCAACAGGTGCATAGACTTCGTTGTAGTCGATTCCTTCTATCTGACGAAAACCTTGAACGACAAAACGTGCTTTGTTCCGTATAACCACTCCACGGTCGTCTTTCTTGCATTTGAAAACCCATCGAGTGCCAATTTTCTTGTAGTTCTCAGGTCTTTCAACAAGCTTCCAAACACCAAGCTTTTGAAATTGCTGCAATTCTTCCTGCATGGCTTCAACCCAAGCATTGTCTTTCAACGCTTCTTTCCACGATTTTGGTTCTTCTTGTGACACGTAACACGCGAAGGACCAGTCATTCTGAAGACCAGATTCTCTTATAGCTGAATACAAACCAGCATTCTGGTTGTTTCTCAGCTGATTACGCGTCTGCACACCGCGATGGACATCTCCTATAATATTCTGCTGGGGGTGGGTATCATGAATCCTCATTTCAGGATTTTCTGACACACGTGCATTGATACCCAAATTATTAAGATTAAGATCAACAACCAACTCCACACCAGGAATGTGTGTAGAGGTGGATGCATTCCCTTCAGCAGTGTCTACATTCTGCACATGAGGTGTATCAACAGAGGCACCTTGAACAGGAGCAGCTGGAGCCGAAGATCCTTCAGCTGCGTCATGATATTCATCATCTTCAGAAGATTCATTATAATCAGCAGCATCTTCATAAACCTCATTTTGAACCATATTGTTGACAGACGAAGAAGCTTGTGGGTCAACAACAATAGGTCTAACCAAAGGCGAGACAGTAGTGTTGTCACTTTCCAACAACATCCTAGCCGCTGCTGACTCTTCGTCAAAGGTTGGCAGATTGAAGGAGTCAAAGAGTCCATCATAATCGAACATCCACGGATCACCCGGAGCCCTAACAGGACTCGTGTACCTTTGAACCCTCACTTCACTCCATAGCTCAATCTTTTTGGTAGCCAGATTCCAAACACGAAAATTCGGAGTAGCATATCCAAGGAAGAAACCCTCGATAGCTTTCGCTCCAAACTTTCCATCCGGCTCAATCATAGTACATGGAGCACCAAACGGTTCTAGGTAAGAAAGATCCGGTTTCCTTTTCTGAAGGAGTTCGAAGCAAGTTTTGCCATGTCTCTTTACTGTAAGAACTCTGTTTAACGTGTAGCATGCAGCCGATACAGCCTCCCCCCAGAATTGAATAGGGAGTTCCGACTCTACTAACATTGTTCTTGCAGTTTCTATAATCGTTCGATTCTTCCTCTCCGCGACACCATTTTGTTGTGGTGTATAACGAGAACTGTACTCATGAAGAATGCCTTTAGAAGTACAAAACTCATCCATAAATTGATTCTTGAATTCGGTTCCATTGTCGCTTCGGATCCTCTTCACTTTCAACGAATAGAGATTCTCCAACATTGTAAGAAGATCCTTGAGGATGCCAGGAGTTTCACTCTTGTGTGCCATGAAGGATACCCAAGAAAATCTAGAATAATCATCAGTAACAACTAGACAATAAGCATCTCCGAATGTTGTCTTGTGTTTCATAGGTCCAAAAAGATCCATATGAAGACGTTCGAGAGGTATGCTGACAGTGTTGATTTTCTTCAAAGGGTGAGACTTCTTCGTTTGCTTCCCCTTTTGGCACGAGACACAGATATCTTGTAAATGAAAACTTCTCACAGGCACACCATTCACAAGATTATTTTTCACCAAATGGTTCATCTTTCTCAAGTGAATGTGTCCCATTCTTCTGTGCCAAGATATAGACTCCTTTTCCGTGGCTTTCGAGACAAAGCAAGTGACTTGTGCAGATGTTGTAATCGCTTGGCTCATGTCGAGAATATAAAGATCATTAACTCTCGGAGCCGATAAGAGAATCCATTCTTGTGGAATTTTGAATCCAGGTTTCAGCACATAGCAGCCGGCATCATCAAAAAGCACGGAGAATTTTTTATCGCAGATTTGCGACACACTGAGAAGATTATGATCAATTTGCTTAACATAATTGATCTTATCGAAGCACACAATACCATTGGAGATACTTCCCTCTCCAGTGATGAATCCGCCTTTGTCTCCCGCAAATGCGACATACCCTCCTCTAATATTTCTCACGTCGTATAAGAGCCGTAAGTCGCCAGTCATGTGCCTGGATGCTCCACTATCAACAATCCAGTGACTATTAATAGTTCCTCCTGGAACACCCTGCACATGTCATTTAAAAACATCAGTTGAGGATGGGGACCCAAGCCTTAGTGGTCTTGGGTCGTCCCTGAGCATCACGAAACGTGATATCAATCTCTTGATGGTTTTCAAGAACAACTGCTCCCCCTGAATTGTCACCCGCCTTAGGTAACCAAGTTTGTTTTAGCCTACCAGTTTGAGTGTTGTAAACAGTTTTTGAAGGTTCTGGTTTTACAGGTTGTGACACACTTGGTTCCCTTTTAACTGTTTTAACTTCAGATTTCAAAGCTTTTTCAACAGTTTTCATGTTCTTACGTCGTTGTTTAGTTTCTTGTTCTTTTACTGTTCGTTTATCATGTTTAGGTGAAACTGACCGACGTTGAGGATGAACTGTTTCAGGTGGAGCTTTCTCAACAAATTTATTCTTTGGAGCATTTGGGCAGTTTTTGATGATGTGCCCAAATTCTCCACATTTAAAACATGTTCTCCTTTCAACAAATTTAGGAGAACTTGATTGACCACAAGATGTCGAACCCGTGGAACCTGAGGTACTAGCCTTTTCATCACACCCATTTGTGTGTTGAGTGTAATTGTTATCAATGTTACGTTTTAAGATCGTGACCTGTTGTACAAAATCTGTGTTTGATTTATTCTCAAAAGTCTCAATCTTATCAGTACCTGTGGAAGCCACGAATTTGACACTTTTTGCTTTCTTTTGAGATCGAGCTCCTTTTGTTTCAGATTTCATCTGAGAGACTTTATGCTTTTGAGCTCGTTTGACTGGTTGTTTACCATTAGAAGCACTAGGTTGTTGAGTGGTTGAAGATTTTTGATTACCAAACTGTTTTCTAATCTCAGCCTTAGGAATTGGATCACATTGTGTTACAACAATTCCCGGAAGTGTTTTTCCCAAAAATTTGTTTGTGTTGTCTTCACAGACTTTATCAATCAAAGATTGATTTACATTTTTAATTGGGAAATCGTGATCTGAGTAGATTTTATCACCTCCAACCAATGTATACAACACATTACTGCTTTTAACAGTAGACACACATGTCTTATCAACTTTGACAGAATCAATCACTTGTTTCTTAACAGATGGGACATCAGGAGTATCAGGATCACAAAGAATGTGATTCTCTCGTGGAATAACTACTCCTTTCATCTTGTTAAGTAATTTATCCTGATCACTCACATCCAATGCTGATTCATCATCCGATGTCTCATAGTCCTCAATAATTGGAGGACTTTGCTTCATGGATGCTGAAGTTTCTTGTTGCTTAGAGGATGTGTTTGAAGAATTGTCCGGTTTGAACCCTAGGCCAGTAGCAAATTCCTCAAAATCAAGAGGCACACTGGGTTCATACCGAGGCATTTCCTCCTCATCAGGCATCTTGGTATAATTATTCATCAAAGGGGGCGGACACTTCTTATACCCTATGCCTTTCTGATTTCCCTTCGGTTGTTGAACATCGATGATGTGATCAAGCACAAATTGGGAGTTAGAATAACTCTCCAATTTTTGTTTGATTGCATCATGCTCGCATTGGGCAATGGCTAATTGCTTCTTAGTTTCTTCCACAATGTTAATGTATTCATTTATACTTACTTGCTTGTGGTAAACTACTTTGTTCACTTCGGACACATTTTTCTTTAATGTTTCAATTACTGATTTAAAATCTTTTTCGTTCCGAGTTAAAGCCATATTTGCCTCTTTGCATTTGGAAAGTTCAATAACCAAATTTTGATTATGACTATGAAGCTTTTCTAGTTCAAGCTTCATTTCAGCACATGATTCACAAACACTAGGAGCAGGAGGTTCAGAATTTACCTGACTCGAAGAGGCTGACACATTTGTCATAAAGGCAGTTTGAAAAGAGAAAGATCCGTCTTCAGAAAAGAACTTTTCCATTTCCCTAGATGTAGTAGCAGCCTTCTTGATCAGAATTGATTTCTGACATATGAGCTCATCAGCTTCATTCAATAAATCATCAACACTAGAACCTGCTTCCTCCTTCACATCAGACTCTGATTGATTATCCCCAGAAACAGAGCCTTCTTCATCAGAACTTCCAGAATAACCAGAACTGTCATCACTTTCAGAGGACTCTTCTTTAAGAACATGCTTGATGATCTTTGCATAACAAGCTGTTCCACTTCCTTGATCACCTTCACCAAACTGCACAGACCAGTCACATCCCTCATCAGCTTGAACAGTCAAAGCCCGATTGGGATTTGAAGTTCCAGGCTGGCCCTGATTGTTATTAACTGCCACAATCCTCCTTTCACGGTTTTCGTGCTGGGCATTCACATTTGTAGTACTCGTCTGGTTTCTGAAAGGGTTGTGATTGCCTTGTTTTGTTGGTCGAGTGCACTCACGTTTGAAGTGCCCTTTATTACCACAATTGAAGCATGTAACGGCGTTAATATCAAACCCATACTTTGTATCCCTCTTTCCTTCCAACGAAGTTCTTCCAGTTCGAGCCATGAAATCTTTTGCCCTTCTTACTGCACTAGCAAAAGCCCATTTGATATCCATCAACTCCATTTCTTCCTTGTCGATCTGTTGATAATCTTCATTGGTCATGTTGATGTTTCCAAGCTGACCAGCAACCAAACCACAGTAAGCACTGACCATTGTGTTGATAATTTCCATATGCTCCTTAGCAACTTCAATGCTGATGTGTGAAAGGTTTGAATTATCGACTCGGATTGTGTTAGGGTTTTGAGGTTGAGGATTGTTTGTATAATGAGCCTGTTGTTGTTGTTGTGGTGGTGGTTGGACTTGTGGCTGTGTTGGGACGGGAATGTATAATCTTGGATCAAAAGCCGGAGCAGCAGTTTGATTGAGGAAACGGAAAGGAACTTGTGTTGGACACAAATGCAGTTTGCAGTTTAGGTTGCTGAGCTGCAGCGGATCTTGCCAAAGCATCGAAGCCTGGAAGGTACATTTCTGTATTCTGAGGAGCGGGAGCTCGCTTTGCCTTCCTGATTTCTTCATCATTTTTATGTTCCAGCTTCTGAATGAACTCATAGATGTTAACCGTGTCTAGAGTTCCAGTATGCTTCAACAACTCAGTAAAAGAACTCCACTTTGGAGGTAAGGCGTCAGCAAACTTATTCACCATGTCTTGTTGAGTAGATACCACCCCATAAGCACACATTTCACTAATCAGGTGATAGAAACGTGTTGTCATATCATTTAGAGTTTCGTTTTCCAAAACCTGAAACGATTCAAACTCTTTCTTCAACAAATCATGACGAGACTTTCGAGTAGCTGCATTGCCTTCTCCTCTAGCAACTAAGGCATCCCACAATCTTTTCGTGGTCTTGCAGTAGGAGAACTGATGGTAGATATCTTTGTTGAGTGCTTGTGTAAGTGTAGCAAAGGCCTTTTTCTCCAATTCATAAGCCTTCTTGTCATTTTCGAGCATGTTAGCATAACCTTATGAAGTGGACGCTGCAACTTCAAGATTATCATTGAATGCATTGATGAAACACGTCCAAAGATCGGTGCTTTGCCCTTGAACATACGTGTGAAAGCGGTTTTTCCATGATGGAAAGTCGTTCATATGGTTCAACTTTGGTGGACGATTGTTGCTGCCCGTTTCGCTTTCACTAATCAAAAGATTTTGAATGCTTTGACTTTGATTGGATACCAATGCCCATTGACTTGGACTGATTGATGGCGGTGGAAACATACTTTTCGCCCAAGCTGCAGCAGAGGTTAGTTCTTGACTAGATTGTGAGTCAATACTCCAGTCCCAAGGACTTGTACAACTCATTTTGATGAGTTACTAATAGAAGACCTTAACAAACACAAACTGTTAAAACTAAACAGACTAAGATCGAAGGATCAACACCTGTTCGAACGATCAACACTTGTTCGAATGACCAACACTTGTTCGAAGGATCAAAAGTGTTCGAAAGATCACTGTTGAATTTCGAACAATTGATTTCGAAAGATTCTCCAATGCGAAGGATCCTTATCTTTCGAATATGAACTGTAGCTCGAACAATATATCCTTCGGAAAGATTCCTTGGCTCGAAAGATAAATCACAGACTTCGAAGGATGTTCGAAGGATCAGTATCTGTCGAACCTCCTCTGATCGAAAGATGATCTTTCGACTTCGAAGGATATCTTTCGATGTCTACTGACACAGCTGACACAAAGATGACAGGTTGGTGAAAAGGTGATGGGTTGGTAGAGATCTTTCGGCAGAAAGGTATGGTCAGACCATACTTTTTCACCAACTCAGACTTTTCAAATAAAATATTGCCGAAAATGGTAAGTCTTATCCAGAAAATCCGGTCACCGGAGTAAGCCGGAATTTTGGCCGGAAATCACCAAGCTTCTTAAAAACAAATTTTTAAGTTACCCAACCCGTTCCTTAACACACCCGGTAAGTTTAGAACACGTTTTTATGCAAAGAAATGCGAGAAAAACACTAAAAACGGGTGCTAAACAAACACTCCAAAGTCTTGTACAAACCCGGTTTTTTTAACAAGGAAAAGAGCCAAGGCTCTGATACCACTTGTAGGTCCCTCGGAGGTTGAGGTTAAACCTTATCCTTGTTATGTTTAACACACTAGCAAGTGCGGAATCCAAGCTAGAGTGCAACCGAGTTGAGACAAGCACAAACACAAGACACACAAGGTTCACCGATTAACACCACTTGTATTAATGCGTATGAAAGGTTCGGTTACAAGCACAATGTTTACAAATCAGTTTTGCAAACTCTCTAAGTGTGTGTGTGTTCTTGACAGAATGCTCACACTATCTCTCGAGTGTCTATCTTTCTGTCTTGCTTCTGTCTTGATGAAATGAACACACTGCATGGGTATATATACCCAGCACAGATCATCTGGTCGAAGGATCAGGATTACTGATCGAAACATCATCTTTCGATCATACAGCCATCGAAGGATCCATATATACCTCGAAGGATGGTATATCCTTCGAGGTCCATTTGCATCTATCGAAGGATATCTTTCGAGCTCATCGAAGGATATACACAATCCTTCGATGCCTTATCCTTCGACACAAAACATTATACAACCATAATCTAACTGTTTGTCCAAGTCAAACCAGGAGGATGGTTGACTTGGTCAAACTTACAGGACTAACAAGGACATCGTTTTACATCATGACCGAATACAGACAAAGTACAGACACAAGTGCACCAACAACATGTTCATCCTACATAACCATGCATTCTATGAACAAAAATTATAACACATAATCTAGATATCAAGATCATCTTGCAACCCATCATCGAAACAAAAGAAACATTTGTTTTATAACATCTAACATAATCCAGATGGTCATAAACACTCCTAACTATCATTCTTTTGCCATTTAAACCTCTTAACAAAATGTTATCCTACAAAAGTCATGTTCATCTTAGATGTTGGAACCGAGCATGTATCATTAACAAAAGTCATAATCAATAGTCACAATGCACATTATCACATAATCAACACTTTTATCATACATTTTCATGTGTTTGCAAAGAAACACTAACCGGTTATGAAAGGCACCGAGTCAAGGAAGAAAGTGATAAAATGAAGTGTTCGAGTGATGATGATGAGCTTGACCGACCCTCCTTGTTGTTGCCGATTGAATCCGAGAGAGAGAGGAGGAGGTGAGCTTGATTGTTAGGGTTTTAGTGAAAGAGAAAGAAGGAGTGTGTGTGGGAGTGAGTGTGGGAGAATGGTGGAAAATGAGGGATGGTTGGCTTGGGCATGGGTTTTATACTCGGTTTGGGTGGTGCACCCTACAAGGGTTCCGAGTGGGCTCAAAGGGGTTTGCAGCCCCAACCGGCCCAACTATTTACTGTTCACTCGAGACCGGGTGGTCTCGAGTCGGGTCCTTGTGTTGTTGGGCTGGGTAGGTAGGTTGGCAGCCCATAGTGTGCAAGGGAGGGGTCTCGGCTCACTAGTATTCACACATACATATTTTATACATACATACAACACATAGCATAACAAGATAATCATTTCATTTAATAATTCGTACATACACATTGCTAATACAAGAGGGTTACTCGGGAAAACCTAGAGTGTCACATCCTATGTATTTGATATTATATACTTAATATTATAAGAATTATCTCATTCTCCATATTTCTTTCTCTACATGATCTATGTTCTCATGTTTATCGTGTATATTGGTTGCTAATAGACCATTGTTTTATAACACGTTATCAGCATGAATTGTTTTTGAAGTTGGATTGTATCAACACAAGACACCATGTCGTATCAACGTTGGTGAAAGAGATAAAAGACAAAATTGTGCCTTAATTTTATTTCCTCTTTTCTCATCTGGTATGAAAACCTTTAATTGTTTTAATTTTATTTCCTCTTTTCTCATCTACTGTTGGTATGATAAAACTTGAAAATTAACTTACACTTTTCTTGATTTTTTTATTGGTTATGATTTAAGATTAAAATCATCATGAACAACATTGACATCATCCTTATTTAACCAGGATCATAATGTTTTTACTTCTTTGTTTACTTTCCTATGTGTTAAGTATCTGAATAATTTTCTTTCACAAACAAACACCTACGAAAAACATAGAGATGTGAAGAAAAGAAAGCAAAAGTAAACCAAAAACGCAATGGTTTTCGATCAAGAAAAAGAATCTTTCTAGTTTCTCTAATTGATTATTTACAATATTGTAACTAATTTACATGTTTGTAGTTGTGTTGTGTTTTATTATTTTTTCTTAATCTGCATTCTACATTCTCGTGAGTTTTTTTTTTTTTTTTGTCATCCCTCATTCTATAAGTTTGCATTTGCATTATGCTAGTTATACTTGTGAACTTACGCTACAATTATTAAGCATGTACCTTTCTGGTTTCCCTATTTTTGATTTTTGATTTTTTTTAATTCTTTCTTTAGTTTTGGGCAAACACAAGTAACTTGTGGTCAAACGTGGATGTAGTGCACTGTGTATATCTTTTAGTTTTTTTATGTTTGTGATACTCTAGACCACATCTTAATCTGACTATATTAGCATCTGTTATTGTTTATGATGCTAGTTTGTAGCTACTTTTCTTACGTGGTGCTTGTTCCAATTTACCACTAACTGAATAGGTATGTTTTATTAACGGTTTGAAAAGTTGCAGTATTTAGTGAATTTATGCTTTAATTTAGTTGTCTCAAATATGCAATATATATATTTAAATCTCCACAATTGGTCATTTTGAAACTACTCTAAAGATTTTAATAATATAATTCTACTTGGATCTCAACTAACTCTTGAAAGATGTAGTTATGTGTGGTATGTATTAAACGTGAAATTATTTAGATTGAGAATGTGGTATGCCATATGCCGTTGTGGATCCATATTATACATCTTTGTAAAATCTAACAAATTAAGGTGTATATCAGTTTTGGTTTTTGAATTGTAATCGACTTATTACTTGTGGGATAAATTGTTTTTATTATATTTTATGGTTAGTAATTAAATAGCCTTTTATTGTTGCTCTAAACTTTACACAACGAATTACGTTGTTGGGGTTTCAAAGAGACATTACAAATTCTAAATTATTATGTGCTTTTAATTTACAAAATTTTATTGATTTTGGGATGATGTTTTGTGAAATTATGTTAATTAATTTACAATAATACAGATGTTTATATGATAATATGTTATAATGTGACAACTACTTAGTTAACTTTGTTTTATATCATTGTTATTGCAATTGTATAAGCCTTTTAGTTGCTATTAGATATTTAAATATGTGATTTGATTCTATGAAATATTTGTGTGGTAAAAGATATTATTTGCAAATTAACATGACACTACAATTCACAAGATGCCTGTTATATTTTCTTGAGCAACAAAATTTATTAGTATAAGAAAGCTCATTTACAAGTAATAAAGATTCATATGTTATTATATGATCGAAAAAGTTGATAGTGACATTTGTTTATGTTTTAAACTCTAGTGACAAATATGTATATATATTATATACTTGTGATTGGTTATATCATGTTACATTTATACATAAATTACATACATTTTCTTACATGTGATGAAAAAATCTTATTTCAGAAGAAGGTTGTGTCATAACCTACTTATTTGGTGACATGTTATATAGTCATGCATTGTATAATCTAATGTATATATTATGTTCCATATGTTATAAATTTGGAAGAGGACATCAAAGTGACCAGGGTTGTGGTATATGATCACAAGCTATAAAAACCATTGAATTGTGGTCACAATTTATATAAAAAGACACTTAGAGTGTCTAACTTCTCAAAGTTTATTATGAGTTTATCGAAGCTTCTAATATTTTAAACCGATAAGTATAAATGTCTCGGTTATATAACTATATCTCGATTTATATCATGTGATGAGAAAAATATATATCATAACCCATTGAGCAAAACAATTTCCATCATCAAATATCATTGATTGTTAAAGAATATATATAAAGTATGAAACAACGAGCATGAAAGTTCTTTGGTTCTAATCCATTCCCTGATGTGAATATGATGATATAATGATTAATTCAAAGGTTATGATCATATACATAACTAAGAAAATTGTAATGATGCCACCATGAATGTTGTATGGGTATAATTTATTCCTTGAATAGAATGCGATAATATAATAATTGGTGTAAAGTTCAAGATGATGGTAATTGAGGAAATTGTTATGATGATCATGTAATAAGATACACCATGTTAATAGTGCAATGACTATACAATGATCGTTATAAATGTCATAATCATGGTAACTGAGGAAATTGTATAATCCTCATGTTGACAACCATTTTAATATTGAGATCGACCACAAAAAGTGGCACACTTAGGGAGTGATTATATGAACATAAAACATGGGAAACATGTTATACCATGAATGTTGAAATAATATTACATTATTCTCTCATACTTCCTATGGTGTATTGAACAAACACCATTGCAACTTAAAAATATATCATCATAAACCAGAAGATTATGGATCGTGATTATTTAATTCAATGGTATGACCGGTCAGACCATCTCAAGTCATTGATGATGTGAAACATATTGAAGAACCGGAAGGAACTCGAAGATTCTTCAACATAATAATTAGCATGTAATTTTTGCTCTCAAGGGAAATTATATATTTGCAAAATAAACGATGGTGTGTATACCTAAAAGAGTTTTTAGATCTTGTTTTCAGTTAAAGCTCATGTTGCAGCCGTCTATATCGCAACTGAATGCTCCTTCCTCCTCATCACTTGTTGCCACAACACGCACTTTTTTGCCTTTCTTTGCTTGATTCTGATTCATTTTAAAAAAAAATGGTAGGGTCACTACACTAAAAACACCCTACATCATTGATCTTAACACAAACAAAAGACAATAAGCCCCTCTTATTTGTTAACTCTTTTTTAAACAACTTAAAATGCCCAGTCTTGCGTCTGTGATCGTTAAAGTCAGATATGGACCTGCACATTCATCCTCAGCACAAACACATGCTTTCTTGCCTTTCTTTGCTTGATAACGATTCATTTTTAGCTTTTGTTTACTCATGACTTCAAGGTTTCTAGCAGGCTTGCGCGTGATTCTTCTTCTTGAGTATTTGGAGGGATCATAATCACTTTCATCTTCAGAATCTGCAGACGACAGTGGTGGTGGTGATGCTTCTACTTCCAAGAACATGCCCTTGAAGGTCCTCTTTCTCTTCCTTGTGCTTGTTCTAACCACCAAATGTTTTTCTTGATTCACATTCATCTTAAGAAAGACATGAACTGTTTGATGATCTTCTTGTTGGTTGTCATTATTATGATTCTCATGGTCTTCATCATCATAATGATCATCAGCAAAAAACATATGAACCCACCAAATGAGCAGAGTCGTTGCTCATGATCAAGACAAAAAACATGCAATCTTGAAGAGTCTTTTTTAGAGCATTCTTCAGAGTCAAAAGACTCACCATATGCCAAAGCCAAAAGTTTAAGTGTTGGAATGTCTTTTTGTTCTCGAGTACTTGAATTGCTCTTCAATAATTTCCCTTTTACATAAGCAAAAAACTTATCAAGAAACGCAAGACACAAAGCAATCTTAAGTATACAAAACGGGAAGAATATTTTTCTAAGTTTGGCATTTTGCATTAGTAAAGGCAATACATTTAAATCCTCATTCGACATAAGATAAATGTTCAGGTGTTTTTAAACAATAAAAAATAAAACTATTAAGAAATCATTTTAATGATGGAAAAGAAAAAAAATAATAAAAGAATTATTTACCAACTAAAGGGTTCTTGGATACGTGGAGCCAAGCACCACGAGCCAAAGCGTATTCTTCATTTGTTGACCATGCCGTATGTGTTTTCTTAACCTTTGGGTCACACGGATATTTTTTGTTGTATGACCTTTTCCGAGGTTGTGACACTCCCGCCTTCTCCGATGGCGTCTCACGCACAACTACCGATTGTGACCTGGGAACACTTGTGGGTTGTTGCGTTTGAGCCTGTGGTTAAAAACCATTGATGTTTTGTTGAAAACCGAAAGCATACGTCAGCATCTTTTGTATCATGCTAAAAAGATTTTTATTCGAAATGTCAATATTTTCATTTTCGAAAAAATCTGAACTAATTGGATTATTTAGTGGCATTTGGGTGTTTTGTGTGGTGGTCGTGTTTGGACAGGTTGGGCCTTGTCAGGGTAATCAGAAAACGAGATTGTATGGATTTCCATAGAGATACATCTTCATGTATATTTTTGTGGAGAATGTGTATATAGAATTGTATAAGAGTGTAGAATGTGTATAAAAATTGTGTGTGTAGAAATGGTTAAATAGGTAAAGAAAAATGATTTTTTTAATGAAATGACCGTTGCCAACGGCGATATCCTTGGAATTCAAAATTCTTCACTCGTAATCAGAAACGATTAAATATTGGGTTTAAATGATCGTTGCCAACGGTCATATCCTTGGCATTCAAAATTCTTCACTTGTAATCACAATCCAAACCAAAATTGTCTCATTAATGCCTATGGGTGTGGTGGTGGTGGGTGTGAATGGGGGATTTCACACCCCATTACGCATGGTTTATGGATTTGTCTTGTGTGAATATAACTCATATATATATAGAGGGAGAGGATCATGAGAAAACTACATCTAAATCAGAAAACTAGAAAACTAACTAAAAAAGCCTAAAAAAAGCTAAAAAAACATACCAATTTTTTTTTTTACAAATTTCTATAAAAATCGCTATTTTTATATATAAAAAAATTTCAAAAAAAAAAACTTTTACTGCACATGTGCATTATATGTGTACTACACATGTGCATTATATCCGTATTAGTGCACATGTGCAGTACAACAAAAAAAAATTGAAAATTTTTTTCCATACAAAAAAAAATAGCGATTTTTTTAAAAAAATTGTAAAAAAAAAATTTGTATGTTTTTAGGATTTTTTTAGTTTTCTCATCTAAATTAGCTTTCTCATGATCCATCCCCTATATATAAATATAGGGTGGTGTTTGGTGTATTTGTGAACTGAGTGAACAAATCCGAGCTATTGATTTACACTTGTGTGCATACTTGTGTATTGATAATCAAGGGCTAGGATTAATTCACTGGTGTTCTCTATCAAGGGGTTGTTATATATATATATATATATATATATATATATATATATATATATATATATATATATATATATATATATATATATATATATATATATATATATATATATATATATATATATATATATATATATAGGATTAGGATCAAGAGTGGACAACTTCATGAGAGTGAACTGAGTGAACTAATCTTGGCCCTTGATCATTTTGTAGATTAAAAGGGTAAGATTCACATTACCCAAGTATATTTAATTAAAATTTCTTAATTTTCTCATCTCTTAACTCTCTTTCTCTCTCTCTCTCTCTCTCATTTTTAATTATTTCTCCATTATTTCTTTATCCATAGATTTTGTTTTAATTTTAACTTGAATATTGTTGTTCTTATATTGTCCGTATATATAGACATCATAATACATTGTTTTTAACTTTTTATAATTTTCAATAAACATTAAAAACTTTCCCTGAGATTGAAATTGTAATTATTTTTGGGCATTAATTTTTTTTTGAATATGTGATGAAGTTATTTATTTTTGCATACATGTGATATGTTTCATTTTCATTAATTTCATAATTTTTATATGAATCTACTAGTGTAGATGCCTAATATACTATATGTTGTTAATACACAGATGTATAAAAGACTGTACACATATGTATAATAGATGTGTATCTTGTATAAACTAATAGTTAGCGAGACTATACACATGTGTATAAACTAACAGTTCTATATATTGTATAAATTGATACTAGCGAGACTGTACACATGTGTATACACTAACAACTATGTATCTTGTATATATGGAAACTACCGAGATTTTAGGGATTTTGATTATATTGTTTAATAAATGCAATTTACAAAAGACACAAATACCCTTCTGTCATTTATTTTAAAGGGGAGTTACAACATTATAATTACAATCTTACCATTGTTTAAAAATCTCTAGATGATGTAATCCAATGGCCCAGATTAGTTCACTCTCAACCTAGTGTTCACTCTAGAACCCTACCCTATATATATATATATAATTGCGCTAAAATAAGAACCACCTCGAGTTGTAAGAACCGTGAGAACTTTTTGATCCGGGGCGAGGTGGACCAATTTTTTTTCATAAACGTAGATGCGTGTATTATAAACACATTTGTAAAAAAAAAATTTAAAAAATGTCGTGTGTGTAGTTTTGAGCACCACAAGTTTGTGTTTACGGGTACCGTAAATTTTCCGGTAAGATTTACGGTACCCGTAAACACAAACTTGTGGTGCTCAAAACTACACACACGACATTTTTTTTGAATTTTTTTTACAAATGTGTTTATAATACACGCATCTACGTTTATGAAAAAAAAATTGGTCCACCTCGCCCCGTACGGTGTAGTTCTCACGGTTCTTACAACTCGAGGTGGTTCTCATTTTAGCGGTCCCATATATATATATATATATATATATATATATATATATATATATATATATATATATATATATATATATATATATATATATATATATATATATATATATATATATATATATTGAGATTCATTAGGGAACACTAAAAAAGTGAGGAATATATATATATATATATATATTATATACACTTATACATGTAAGTAACATGTATTTAACTGATTACCGGGTATTTTATTTCGCATTTTATCAGCGTTTAAAATTATTTTTAATATTCTATAAAATAAAACTCACCAAAATATTATTAATAATATTTCGTTCACCGAAACTGGCTGCGTCGGCCGCGTTTCGCAATATACTCATTGTATCACGCAGTACGCGCTTAAAATCGCAGAACAAGATTTTTAAGCATTCTAACTAATTTTTCTTCACGAATATGATTGAAAATAGGGTTTTAATCATAACAAAATATTTTTCGGATTTTGACGTTATCCGGATAGTCACCGACGTTCGTTTCGCATTTCATTCGTTACGCGATAAGCGTTTAACTTGTTATTGCCAACGTAATTTTTAGTAAAGTTTGAGTTTGTCAAACTTTCAAATACTTCACATTAATGTCCTATTTATTAATTTAGTGCCTATATATACTCATTAAACCCTCTACGGGTCACGGCGGCCCCATAACTTGCAGACACTCCTAGGGACATGTGCCATATACGTGTCAAGTCTAAGTCTATACTAATGATTAGTCGGCCCTAAACCCTAGCTAGAGGGTGTGGTGGCCCGTGATGGGCACAACCTTAGGCTGTCGCGAGGCATGAGGGACTCAAAAATCAGCTATAAATAGAGCAGACCAGCCAAAGTCTCCAGTCGTTCAATTCATTCCTTTCTCTCAAACATAAAGCACGAAAATAATACCCCTAAATCACGAAGCTATGCCCCGTTGTAAGTGTTTTAACCCCTGATCACTGAGTTGATTCCCTGTTCGATCGTTCTTGAACCCAGCAACGGATGCCAAGGTGCTGCCTGATAAAGGTTATGCTTTGTAAACTACATTGGGGTTCTGATCTCGTGACGTATTAATAAAGTTGAATTGGGTTATTATACTAACACGCGTGCATTATATATTTTTAATAGGAACTCAAGAAAATTATCAGAAAATATTACCAGGAAGCCTGTAATAAAACCTAAGTTTACAAAGTGAGTCATTCTCAATTTTTACCAAATTACTTTACAAAACCTTAAATGTTTTCCAGTTCTACTTATAGGGATTAAGACTTTGTAATCTATAATTATTGCCAGTAGTTGGGGCTTTGTATACATTACTAGTCCACAGTCACCAAGGGTGTGACAGGAACCGTTACTGTTGGGTGACAGGACCAAAAGTAATATGACCACGAGCACAGGGGAGTGTCCCTAGTCGCATACTTTGTAATCTATAATTATTGCCAGTAGTTAGTAGTTGGGGTTTTGTATACATTACTAGTCCATATACACTGTAATTCCATTTAATATTGTAAAGTTATAACAATGAGTCATTTTACAAAATGGAATGTACTCGCTAGTATTTCTTGCTTTCTTGTTGATAAAATGTTTTTATAACGCATTTCAGGTAACTTGATGTGAAGCTATTAGAAACCAGCTATGGAGCACTGGAGGCTTAAATAAAGTGGCTATAAGTTACCTAATTAAATGAAGGAGTTTATGTTTTCAGCAACTAGGGTTTAACCCTATGAATACACCTATGAATACATTATCAATGAAATATGGGTTTTAGCCCATTTGTTTAATATAAAAAGTTTGATGTTTGCAAACTCTGAAATTATTTCCTAACTACGGTCCTCATAATTTAATTCTGCTGCAAATTTAATAAACACTGATACCACCAGTTCATGTTCTGATGCTCCGAATAGCTCTCGAATAGCTCCTTAAACTCCGTTAGACCTGCAAAATACAATTCTAATCAAAAGTAGGTCATTCGAAACTAAAAGTTAAGTAAAAATATAAACTTAAACACAATAAAGCACCGGTTATCAACCATGTATCACATCCCCACACTTGTCTTTTACTTGCCCTCAAGCAAATCTGTTTTTCACTTTCACGTGGGTCGAATAAAAGTGGCACTTCTCCTTCTTAAAATTCAAGTTAAAGTTTAATGTCATGTCCGGTTCATGATTTTCACAATTTCCGAACTATTTAACGGTAAAGGATTAATCACATAAAAATGGTTATCCGGGATTAACCCGCTCTTGAAACTAACATATCACACACATCGCTCACAATGTTCTCTCCACTCGAATTAACATTTGGCTAATAATAATGAATTAGTACGTTTCAAGTTCACTCAAAACCGATTAGAACACGTTTCAAGTTCTCTCCCTCTGGCGCCCCACCCCACCCCAAGCCCGCCATTGAAGGGGCGCCAAAGCCCTCTTGCCAGCCCACTAACGAGCAGAATAGCGTGTGTTTCCAAGTTTCTAGTCAAAAATGTCACACCCCCAAAACATCACCTAGGGAATGTCCCTGTTAGGCGTGTGACGTACCAACAACGAGCCACTAATTACCTTGAACCCATACAAGTTTCAAAATAAAATCCTCAATTATTAATGAAAAATACCATTTAACGAGTTTAAATGAAAACCAACATGTCCAGCGGAAGCAAATAGTAAACCAAAGTTAAATTGTTCAAAACCAATGTATAATATCAATAATCAATCACATGAATCCCTCCAGTTAACTCATGACCACTCCAACTTCTCCAAACAGCAAGTTCCAAATCCAAAACATCTAAGGACCTGCGAGCATGCAACAAGTGTATCAGACAACGCTGGTGAGTTCATAGTTTTACGAAAACGTTGGTTACCAAGTATTTAGTTAATCCATTGAATTTAATTCCGAAAGTAATGTTGATAATATCTCGATACTGAACAAGACGGCTCCTGATGTATGTTTTGCCCGTTCCCCAGTGTTCCTATCAAAACACTGGGCATGACTAGGTCATTAGTTCACACGCGTCCTCTCCGGTACGGGGTGAGGGTGCCAAACCTAAGTAGCGCTACCAACTAATACCCGTTACCTCCCCGGTAACACAAAAGATAGGACTTAAGAATGATAGGGTGAGATTATTATCCAACATCCCAGTTTTACCCAAAAGACTTATCCCTCCCCGGGATACCCACTGACTGTCCCAACCACCGGGACGCATGCTCAAGAGAGATGAACTTACCTTAGTTTTGCTCGGTAAGATTAGTTATATATCCAAATCAATCAACCGTCCCTAACGTGGTTATCACAAAATAATCAGTTTGGTTTGCACAATTACTTACACGTCTTTGCACATATGTCAGCAAATAAAGTCACGTTTACACAACAATCCATGTCGGGTGATTTTGGTTATCATTTCCGTGAATGTATACTTATAACCAGAAATCATACCACATAGTTTTCCGTAACACTATGTATCATAATAATCCACAAGTTCATATGTACAAATACTATATCGTTATACAAGTAAATCAATGCCTTAATTCCATAAGTTACTTCCCCATTCCTTAATACCCAAACCAACTGGCCCACTAATATTAGACATAACATTACTAACACATAGCAAATATAACATGCAAGCCTACTTGGACCCGGTTAGGCTTGGGCCCAATCAGAAAGTTGTAAACTGTTGTGCGGCCCGGCGTACATCAAGATGGTTCAGTCCACTGCGACCAGGCCGTCACTTCATAGCTGGGCTGATCCAGCTCGTTTGTAACATTTGGCTGCGGCCAAGATATCAAGCCCACTATTCCAGCCTGCGGCCCAATTGAATGACGCAACTAAGTCACGATTACAAATAAATTCACATAGTGGTCGGCCCATATGCATATGCTTAACTGGGCTTAACATGTTGTCCCTCAAAAGTGTTTAATTATATCAATAGTGTGCAACAATACCCATTTATCTAATATTAACAACCTCTAATAATCAGTTACTTGCTTCCCAACATTCATGCACCCTAATCATTGTTATATCATTAACCAAGAACCCCTCTAGATAACTCCAATGTACATCACGAACATGTCCGGCTTACAATGACTACTTATCAATAACCCTTACCAAATCATCATAATGATCAATATATTCATGAATTTAAGCATAACACGAGGCTATACCCCATTCGTTACCCCTCGCACCATTTGGTTTCGGCCCAAACCTCCCTTCAAACAACCCTAGGACCCTAACTAACAGTGACCTCCCGATCACAAATCACATTTACAATTTATAACACCTTTCTGTTGACATTACATATCAATTAGTTATACGGACCCAATCTAGTAATGGTTAACACTATTAATCTTCCAGTAGGTCAAATGGTTCTTTAAACATGCATATAAATTTATCAACGACAACTTTGCTACCAAGTCTTAATAACACCGCAACACGTATAAGTTCGTATACACACACACACCCGTGGCCAACAATCCTACTATCATGCACCTTAGTTAAGAATTATTAAACAATCACATGTAATATTAAAACTAGTAATCACAATTATTAAAACTAGTAATCACAATCCTAACTGTCACATGTTCATAATATCATTAATCATAATAATCACGTAAACATTTAACAACAGATCTTAATCATGAGCAGCGATTTAACAAACCAACTATTTGCAAGAACACGAGAGGTGGGGGGTGTGTGCGTCTTCTGCCGTCAAGAATCCGGAGGGGGGTATAGGTATTAAGGTTTGGTTTATTTGTGTTAACATATAATGAAACTAATTCATTCATAATCAGATTAGAGTGGGCCGAACCCACTAAGTTTCTGTTTGGTTGCCACACTAGCTTGGGCTTCCTAACAAAAGGGTCGGATATGATATTAAAACTATTGAGCTCGGGTAGATAAAGACTAGCAAGTTGGGCAGTTGGGCCGAGTGTATAACTAAGCGATGGCGACCCCATGAATAATAGAGGCAGGTGCGGCCCAAGTACTAAACGCATTAAGAAACCCAATAACATACCACGTTAAACACTTTCATTACAGGGACAAACGTTAAACAGACTTTCTAAAGCAGAAGACGTGCAAATAAGAAGTAGTGAGGGATCAGAATCGCAATACCGAAAGATACTAACCTTGAAAGTTCGGGTTGTCACATCATCCCCAACTTGAAAGGAATTTCATCTCGAAATTTGACAAGTAAGCACAGAGAGGTGAAATGAGAAATCAAGATTGTTGCGGATTTTCCTCAGGTGCCACATCATCCCCAACTTGAAGAGGAATTTCGTCCCGAAATTCACAAGTTTTTCCAGTATAAGATTGGTCGTCAGGAAAAAGTTGATGATACTTGAGTTTCATCTGATGTTCATGCTCCCACGTGAACTCCGGTCCACGTCTTGAGTTCCAACGAACTCTCACAATCGTGATACGGCTATGTTAACGAACCTTGACTTCCTGGTCCATGTGTTCGATAAATTCCTCTAGTAATTGTATCGCACGTGTTTCATCAGTCAACCACTGCCTTGGATCCGAAACATAAATGACATCGTGTACGTTACCCGATTCGTCGGGTAACTTGAGTTTGTAGGTTACACTACCGATTCTTCCCAGACTGTTGAATGGTCCATCATGACGTAAATTAAGCTCATCGCACTTCCCAAGCGTACCACACCCTCCCAGGGTGAGACTTTCAACATGATACGATTACTTACAGTGATCTTCCAGTGTTTCCTAAATTATCAAGTTTCCTTGCAACCACGCGTTGTCGCCACACGATTTCCAATCTAAATAATCTTCCCAAGAGTTTCGAGTGCAAGTCCTGGACCCATGATTAAGTTGTTACCCACTTCAGTCCATAAGAAGGTTGGCATTATCATCCACGCAATGCCTCAAACAAAGATGTATGCATACTAAAACGGTAACGGTTGCAGTAGAACACACTCAAAGATAAGTGTCCTTCCAAATATTTACTAAAGTCAATCACGCACATGCTCGCAGCATGTCTCCATGTGTCAGGATAGTTCACCTGTTCTAACCATTTGTCCAACGGTGATAAGTACTGCTCATGTCTAGACGCGAGTTAAGGGTGTTGTGTAATGCCTGTCATAAATCAGGTATAGTTCAGAATCAAAGGTAACAGGAGTTGGCACCTCGTGCCTAGAAGCCGCCTCTCTCAGAGGAATATTCACAAGCTGTGAAGACTCGTCAGTTTCCTTGATTGCAAAAGAGTGTACTGGTTACATGAGACAATCAACGATCACCCAGGTGATATTGTTTCCGTTCTGGGTTTCAGGTAGTCCAGTGACAAAATCCGTGGCAGTCTGTTCTCATTTCCAAGTGGATGTTTCTTATTGCTGACACAAAGCAGAAGGTTTCTGACATTCCATCTTGACTTTCGCACAGATCAAGCATCGTTCACATACAGTGCCATGTGGGCCTTCCTACCCGGTCATCAATACAAGGCTTGGAAATCCTTATATCTCCTATCAAAACCCAAACTACTAGAACTTGAGGCCGGTGTGTTTTGCTCGACACAAGTTTCCTATGGTTGCCGTATAGTGGAATCCATATTCGTTCCATGAAGTAACGAACATCGTCCAACTTGCCAAAGGTTGCTCCTCCATGCCCCGCATGGACCCAACTTGAAAATCCTCTCTCCTCAGTGCTTCAGTTTGAATAGCGCGAATCTGATCGGGTAGGGTAGAGTCGATGGTGAGTTGCATGCTCATACGTGTTTAGGCTCCATAGTCGTAATCGCTCGAGAGTTGCATCCAGTGATGTTATTGTATGTTTAGCTCTTCCGAAACAAAGGTACATGGGAGGCCCTTGTGATCGGTCTTAGTAGTGCTTTTGGTACCATCCAAGTAATGCCTCCAACTCAAATCTGAGATCGTGGCTTCCACCCCAGGCTGTGAGTCGTGCAATTCTTCCTGCTACTCCACTATGTAAGCCATCACCTTCTCGTGTTACATCGGTGTGTAACTGGGACTCTGATTTGAACCATCATGGTATACCACTAAATCATCAGTACTTTCGGATAAAAGCGATATTCGGTGCATTGCAGAGTTGTGTTTCAAAAGCTGGAAAGACATCCTCCTGTTTTGGTTCCCATGAATTCACAGCTCCCCGCTGTGCTAAAGAGGTTAAGGCTGCGCAATCTTCGAAAATTCTACGATAAATCTGCGACGGCATCTCGCGTGACTACGAAATTACTGTATCCCCGAAGGAATCCTTGGTGCCGATAAAGTTCCAACAAAGTGGATCCTAGAAAGATCCGCGCGTATTCCCAATTCGTTGACTACGTGACCAAGAAAGTGTACTCCCGAGGTCATACTTGGGTAGATTTCGGGTAGAGTTGCTCCTCCCCTAGAGGGCCTGAGATAAGTTACACACTCCGCCCATGATGTTCCTTTCTCCTGGAAACGATTGAAAACGTTATCACTAACTAAACATGGTCGATTCATGTGGTCCATAAAACTGCTGGTGTGTTGATTAACCCAAAGGTCATGGAATACAAAGTTGCAATGGCCGCATTATGTTCGATATGTCGTTTTAGGAACATTCTCCCCTTGGACTTTTGTTTGATGATAATTCGTTCATTAGTCAATCCTCGAAGGAAAACTTAACCCTCGCAACTGGTCGACAGGTTGTCAATACATGGTCAAGACAAACTGTTCTTTGACTGCCACCTTGTTACGTTCTCGATAATCAGTACACATACAAAAAGGCTTGTCTTCCCTGATAAAACTAGGGCTCCCCAACGCGAAAATCTAGGTCCGACAAAAACTCCTGTCCAACAGTTCCCATAGTTGATTAGACAGTCCTTGTAATCCTCCTGGTGCAAGACGGTACGGAGTTTGAGCAATCTGAGCTGCTCTGGCACGAGATCAAACTGAGATTCTACCTCACAGTTGTGGAAGTAAATCTGAAAGTTCCTCGTGTGGCACACCGAGAGGAATCACGAACAATTCGGCGGACCCTCGATCCTCTTCTTCCTAGTCTTGACATTGGTAACGGTTGTTAACATAGCGAAGTAGTCCCTCTGTAGACGCTCCTGGCTTTCATTGCTGAAATGATACTATCCTTTACACCACACTGATGCTTTATAGCAGATAATGATTCTCCACTGAGGAGAGGGATACGCAAAATCTTCTCCTAACAAGGTATATCTCCACAACACCTGGATGACCAACCCATACCATCTACTGCATCGAAACTATCAGCAATAGCAGAAGGAAGGTCGATGTCAAACACTTGTCCCACAAGGTCGAGTTTGCATGCTAATGAACATTGGAGGTTTCCTTTGACTTGCCATCAGTCGGTTCCACAACATGTTTGGTTTCCAAAGGCTTCAAGGTTAAGCCGAACAGAGACGAACCAATTAGCTACCTATACAAGCTAACATGTTGCTTTTATGCCTGGCGTCACCTACGCCAATCCTAAATGCCCCTCCATGAGTATCATTTCCCGTGTGGTTACGGTCACATGGATTCCCAATACTGTCATCGTTCCCTTGGTTGTTGATATTTTGATTTAATAACAGTCAATCCTTGTCGAAGTCACCCTTGTTTTCATACAGCAGGCTACGATTACGAGTACCTTGATGTTGCCGTGATTGTTGCCTCTTCTGTCGTTGCTTGAGTCGAGGCCCTAAAATCTTTCACCAACTGGGTCCATCTTGTCGCATTTGCATGTCACGTCCTAAGGCGTTACTCTTGGTGCGGGCAGTTACACATTCCACCCTATAGTCAGTTGTCATCGATTACGTCCCGATTGATTCGTAAGTGTTGACTCCCATAAGTTACTTACTAGGGTTAAGGATTCAACTGAAGCCAATTTGCTGGTGTTCGTTGCCAGAAACCAAGGCCGTTCTAATACTGAAGTAGGTGAGATACTACGATCATCCTTTTGTCCACCGATGCTACAAGTTGCTTGAGTAATACACGGTCCATTACAAGAGTGTTGCAGAAGTGATCGCACTTCGGGATCTAAGACGTCAATACATTAAGTTTCGGCAAACAGAGAGAAGTGAGGGAGGTATAGACCAATCATTCGACGCTATGACATCCAACTCAGGGACGTTCGTACAAGCACCTAGCATTCTACATAGTTCGCTAGACGCTCAGATGGGTGTTCATGTATACTCGATAGCTTCGAGATTTACAAGGATTCAGAGGGAAATGAAAATGTCACATTCGAATAGGAGACAATCACTGCTACGACTCCTATAGGCTGTTGTATTTCACATCGATCAAATAACGGAACAGAACCCCTTTTTCACTTGTTAAGCCTCACTGGGACTCGCATGCACCCCACATTATTATTATGTGTGCACCCACAATAATATTGTGATTTGCATGCTCATCTCAGCTCCTCCTAACTTATGTCAAATGGTTCCTCAAACTTAAGTAGCAAACAAAGAGCATCACGAAACGTAAGTCATGAATGTTTAGGGAAATATCACCCTATCAGTCACATAACACATGCAAGTAATACATGAATTCATAATGTTTTGCTAAACGTGCAATCACATGCAATATCATGTGTAAGTGTTCACTAGTTATGCAATACAATGAGTATACGAGAGATGAACCTTGCATTCTGGAGCTGAGTGTCATGGTCGATTTCGGAACTGTTCAGTTATAGTCTGGTTTTATGAAAACGTTTTAAAACCAAGTTCACTATAACCAGTGGCTATGATACCAAACTGTCACACCCCAAAACACCACCTAGGGAATGTCCCTGTTAGGCGTGTAACGTACCAACAACGAGCCACTAATTACCTTGAACCCATACAAGTTTCAAAATAAAATCCTCAATTATTAATGAAAAATACCATTTAACGAGTTTAAATGAAAACCAACATGTTCAGCGGAAGCAAATAGTAAACCAAAGTTAAATTGTTCAAAACCAATGTATAATATTAATAATCAATCACATGAATCCCTCCAGTCGACTCATGACCACTCCAGCTTCTCCAAACAGCAAGTTCCAAATCCAAAACATCTAAGGACCTGCGAGCATGCAACAAGTGTATCAGACAACGCTGGTGAGTTCATAGTTTTACGAAAACGTTGGTTACCAAGTATTTAGTTAATCCATTGAATTTAATTCCGAAAGTAATGTTGATAATATCTCGATACTGAACAAGACGGCTCCTAATGTATGTTTTGCCCGTTCCCCAGTGTTCCTATCAAAACACTGGGCATGACTAGGTCATTAGTTCACACCCGTCCTCTCCAGTACGGGGTGAGGGTGCCAAACCTAAGTAGCGCTACCAACTAATACCCGTTACCTCCCCGGTAACACAAAAGATGGGACGTAAGAATGATAGGGTGAGATTATTATCCAACATCCCAGTTTTACCCAAAAGACTTATCCTTCCCCGGGATACCCACTGACTGTCCCAACCATCGGGACGCATGCTCAAGAGAGATGAACACACCTTAGTTTTGCTCGGTAAGATTAGTTATATAATCCAAATCAATCAACCGTCCCTAATGTGGTTATAACAGAATAATCAGTTTGGTTTGCACAATTACTTACACGTCTTTGCACATATGTCAGCAAATAAAGTCACGTTTACACCACAATCCATATCGGGTGATTTTGGTTATCATTTCCGTGAATGTATACTTATAACCAGAAATCATACCACATAGTTTTCCATAACACTATGTATCATAATAATCCACAAGTTCATATGTACAAATACCATATCGTTATCCAAGTAAATCAATGCCTTATTTCCATAAGTTACTGGCCCATTCCTTAATACCCAAACCAACTGGCCCACTAATATTAGACATAACATTACTAACACATCGCAAATATAACATGGAAGCCTACTTGGACCCGGTTGGGCTTGGGCCCAATTAGAAAGTTGTAAACTGTTGTGCGGCCCGGCGCACATCAAGATGGTTCAGTCCACTGCGACCTGCCCGTCGCTTCATAGCTGGGCTGATCCAGCTCGTTTGTAACATTTGGCTGCGGCCCAGATATCAAGCCCACTGTTCCAGCCTGCGGCCCAATCGTATGACCCAACTAAGTCACGTTTACAAATAAAGTCACATAGTGGTCGGCCCCTATGCATATGTTTAACTGTGCTTAACGTGTTATCCCTCAAGAGTGTTTAATTATATCAATAGTGTGCAACAATACCCATTTATCTAATACAACCTCTAATAATAAGTTACTCGCTTCCCAACGTTCATGCACCCTAATCATTGTTATATCATTAACCAAGAACCCCTCTAGATAACTCCAATGTACATCACGAACATGTCCGGCTTACAATGACTACTTATCAATAACCCTTACCAAATCATCATAATGATCAATATATTCATGAATTTAAGCATAACACGAGGCTATACCCCATTCGTTACCCCTCGCACCATTTGGTTTCGGCCAAAACCTCCCTTCGAACAACCCTAGGACCCTAACTAACAGTGACCTCCTGATCACAAATCACATTTACAATTTATAACACCTTTCTGTTGACATTACATATCAATTAGTTATACGGACACAATCTAGTAATGGTTAACACTATTAATCTTCCAGTAGGTCAAATGGTTCTTTAAACATGCATATAAATTTATCAACGACAACTTTGATACCAAGTCTTAATAATACCGCAACACGTATAAGTTCGTATACACACACCCGTGGCCAACAATCCTACTATCATGCACCCTATTTAAGAAGTATTAAACAATCACATGTAATATTAAAACTAGTAATCACAATCCTAACTGTCACATGTTCATAATATCATTAATCATAATAATCACGTAAACATTTAACTACAGATCTTAATCATGAGCAGCGATTTAACATACCAACTATTTGCAAGAACACGAGTGGTGGGGGTGTGTGCGTCTTCTGCCGTCGAGAATCGGGAGGGGGGTATAGGTATTAGGGTTTGGTTTATTTGTGTTAACATATAATGAAACTAATTCATTCATAATCAGATTAGAGTGGGCCAAACCCAGTAAGTTTCTGTTTGGTTGCCACACTAGCTTGGGCTTCCTAACAACAGGGACGGATATGATATTAAAACTATTGGGCTCGGGTAGATAAAAACTAGCAAGTTGGGCAGTTGGGCTGAGTGTATAACTAAGCGATGGCGACCCCATGAATAATAGAGGCAGGTGCGGCCCAAGTACTAAACACATTAAGAAACCCTATAACATACCACGTTAAACACTTTCATTACAGGCACAGGCACGAACGTTTAACAGACTTTCTAAAGCGGAAGACGTGCAAATAAGAAGTAGTGAGGGATCAGAATCGCAATACCGAAAGATACTAACCTTGAAAGTTCGGGTTGTCACAAAAAAGGCCGTTGGCAACGGTCATATTATAAAAAAAAGTTTCTAATATCTATTAAAATCTTATATATATATACATACTCAAACACACACCAATCACAAACTCAAACACACATCAATCACAAAAAACACAGATTCTCTCCAATTATTATTTATGTTATTAATATTATTATTTTTATTATTTATAGTTTATTAACACTATTATATTAGGGGTTAGCTTTGTTTACGGGAGGCGATATTTGAGGATGTCAACCACTACCGACGTTCCACTTTTATACGAGGCTCATAAGCGATACACGGGTTTCCTGGGATGTTGGGTAGTCTTTATTGCACGCACTGGGAGTGCGCGACATGTCCAACCGCTTGGAAAGGACGACACCATCGTGGTGACCACGATGGTCCTACCCTAATATTACAAGCGGTTGCGTCTCATGATTTATGGATTTGGCATGCGTACTTTAGCATGGCCGGTGCAAATAATGACATCGCAGTTTTACAATCTTCGAATCATTTCGACGATGTCATAGATGGTGTTGCACCAGATACTTCATTCTATGCAAACGATGTGGAGTATAAGTATGGGTACTATCTTGTCGACGGTATTTATCCGGAGTGGGCGACGTTTGTGAAAAGTTATTCGTGTCCAGATGATGAGAAAAGATTGTATTTAAAGAAGAAAAAAGTGTTGGCAAGAAAAGATGTCGAGCAGGCTTTCGGTGTAATAAAAAAAAAGATGGTCTATCATTGCCAGCCGTCGAGGATACTTGAAAAGAGTAAAATGAGAAACATCATGTATACATGCATCATCTTGCATAACATGATATTGGAGGACTCGGGCAGAGCGTTTTGTGGAGAAAGTTATGACAAAGGTAACGAACCGACGAACCCACTACTCACATACGCTCAAAATGAAGTTATCAAAGCGAGGATACGTGACAGGGACACACACCATAACCTTTGAGCTGATCTGGCCGAGCACGTATGGTTTTATCGTGAACAAGGAGGAGACGACAGAGACGACGAGTGTTTTTTTAGTGATGTTGTATTTGTTTATTTAAATTATGACATTGTATTTTTTTTTATTTAAATTATGGCATTGTATTTTTTTATTTAAATTATGAGTTTTAAATTAATATATCAAAATTAAATAATGTTTAAATTTAAATAAAAAATAATTAGGTAATGATGATGGGGCTTTAAACCATGTCATGCAAGTTAAAGGGAGGGGTTTTAAAGCCTCCCATATGATATGACGTGGCGCCTAGATAGATCTGACTTGGCGTGATAAAGCCCCTAGGAACTTTATATCACATCCTCCAACCTTATAAATTTGGTTTTGCACAATAAAAATTAGAAAATCTTAATGGCACATTTTTCTACTAGTTAATGTCTTATATTACCATTAATATCTATTTTTAATGTGAAGATAAATATTTTTGATAAAGTATAAATTAATACAAAAATTTCATAAATATGTAACTTTTTTTAAGCATATGTAAATTTTAAACTGTAAGATTACAAAATTTTAAATCTATAAATAATTGTTTTGACAGTCATAAAAACGTGTAACCACGTAGTTATAATTTATAGGTTATATGAAGTGGCACATGCAAGTAGAGGGTTTTCGCTACACAAACATGAAGTGTACGATCATTTCGCCATGACACTCATTTTTTTTAATGATGACTTCATAATCATAGGCCCATTTATTACTCTAGAAATGAAAATTTATATTTCAGGAGTGTAATTTAAACTTGAACAATTTAAGTGTATAATTACCAAATCTTTTAATACAACCATTGCCAAACCCTGCACCAAAATCTCACTACTCGATGCGTGCAAGATGTTGACATATTTTTAGGACTAAATAATAATAATCTATACTTTCTATAAAAGGAGAAATCTAAGTGACATAAGAAAAGTTGATGTCGCAGCCAGAGAGGTTGTCCAACAATGCTTTTCTTATGTCATTAATGTATCATAAGTCTTAATATATAAAATCATTTAAAATCTATATAAATCTCTGCCATCCAAAACCTCTGTCCATATCTATCCTTTAGAGCCAGCAGAGGTTGATGGTCCTTTGGGCAGCGTATATCTCAGCAGATGTTTGAAATTGCCGGTAATTTCAAATTCAAAACGCCTAGGGATACGTAATTTGCAATTAATGCATGTCACTCACTCACTTCTATCAATCATCTTCTTATATAAAGGTTTTTTTCTCATTTACCTCTTCATATTTACACTCTCGTGTTCTCTGCTTTTGTATTTTCAAACCACACTTCCAATGTATCTCTCCCTCAAATCCCTTCTTCTCAATACTCGACATTTGTTCATAAAGGAAAAGAGAAAACCGAAGCTCTCTCTCTGACCCACTTTCAGAACAAATTTTGGGGATATGTCGTTTGCCTTGATGATGGTAATGTCATATATAATTATGTTTGTTTTTGTTTTTTACTTTCGTAATTGTTTTTTATCTGAGTTATGACTAAATGATGATTGTGAATGATTTGAGCAGATGATGATGATGATTGTTCTATAGTTGTTCCTACCAAATGCAAGAAACTCTCTGCTTCTGCTGCAAGAAACTTTCCGATTACAGATCTTAGTGCTTAACATAATTGTCCTAGCATTATTGTTCCAACATCGTTGAAAGTATGTTTTTTTTTCTTTTGGAATTTTGAAATTTTAAATTTTGAACTATCTACTCTAATTCACGCTTTATATTTCAGTCTAATCACAGTTGTTTGAAATTCATACAATCATCTGCAGGTTATTTTAGGTTTGTGGATTTTTTTAAACTGTTGATAATGTTGATAATTTTTATTTTAAACTGTTGATATATTTCAGCTTTGTTTAGTAGAAGCATTTGTGGAGCCATAATGGTTTTAGAATATGTTAATATGGATATTGATAGTATTAAATTAAATACAAAGAAAGATTAAACACTTAATATGAATTAAATACAAAGAAAGATTATTAAATGTACAGTGAAATTATTCTGGGTTATGACTAAATGATGATTATGAATGATTTGGGCAGATCATGATGATGTAGAATCTACAGTGGTTCCTACTAAACGCAAGAAAGTATCTGCTTCTGTTGTAAGCCAAGATTTTATTTAATAAGATATATAAGTAGATTCAGTTTGTTTTTTCCTGCCTTTTTATATTAAAAGATGCATAAAGCTGGAATTTTGATGTATAGAATGTATACATATAAGATGCATACACTTCTGCAGACTCCGATGATTTAAAGCAGCTCTTTATCAAGCAAGTTGAGGATTAAGTATAAGAGGATAAGGCTACTCTTCAAGAGCTGAAGAGGTGTTTTGATGGACTGCATCTTTGTCTGTTCACGAGAGACCAGGTTAAACCTGATGGCGATGCCTTCAACTTCCGTGGAGTTCATGGCGATGCTCAAAGATATACATCGAGAGGTTCAGTACTTGATGGAGTTGAAGCTAAAATTTCTTAATTTTTGTTGTTAGATTCTTAAATTTCTTGGTGTTGTTGTTAGGTTTTAAAGTTTCGTTGGAAGGTACTCAATGTAATTGTTGATCTTTTAATCTCATAATTATAAGTTAATCCTATTAATCTTCGTGGAGCATTTTATTTTTAATAAAATAAAATGTCTGTCAAATACTCCTCTCAATTACAAATACCAACATCTGTTACTTTAAATGTCTGTCAAAGATAAAGTCTGCCCAAAGAGAACATCTGTTTAGTAGTGATCCTCTGCTAATCTTAAGGCTGTTTGACTTGCTACTGTTGCCAACATCCGTTGTTTCCTAACAGACATTCAACTCCATCGAGTACTGAACCTCTTGAGGTAGAAGCATGTGTTTACTATGCGTTTACTATGTAGAGTATTGTTGGTCTTTAAATGAAGAGATTTTTTTATTATTTTTTTATATTTTATGCCAGAGATTTGAAATTTTATTATTTGGTAAGTCAACAGTTTTTGAAGAATTTCCTCTCAATTACAAATACACAACATCTGCTCCTCTAAATGTCTGTCAGAGGTAAACTCTACCCAAAGAGAACATCTGTTTGTATTTAATTCTCTGCTGATGAAGACATAGTCTGAAGAAAGTTTGAAGAAGCAAAGGTGTGCTATGGGTCAACAGATCTTAAAAAACAAACAAATGATATTCAATAGATCCTGCTCAACAGAGGTTTTCAATGTACTAGTGCTTAGACTAATATCAGATGTAGGGAGTTCGTTAGGCTATTAGATGTTTTGCATTAAAAGCTGCTGTTTTTAAATATAATTTTACATGTTTATTTTAAAATGTACACGTTTTTTCCTGCTAGATTGTTTAACCTATAGTGAATAGAAATCTGAATTTCGGGCTGTAAGATATTTCAATATTTGTTAAAGCATGTAGTCTTATAAGACACAGTACTCTTTGTTGTTGAAGATATTTTTATTACAAACTAAATATTATTTATAAAACTTTTGAATAACATATAACATTTATAAAAAAGATTTAATAACGTTTTCGTATACATGGTACACCCATTAATAAAAAAAAATGATAATCAACAACATACGTTTTAGAATGTAAAAATCAAATTATATTTGTATCCTTAATTAAATTGTTTGCTTTCTCTCACTTTATTAGAGAGTGACACTGTATTATAAGGTATGGATTAAGAAAGGTTGGTTAATATTTTTGTTTTTTAAAAATAGTTTCACAACACACGTATCTATATATAATTAATACATAATTTCAATTATATCTTATCTCAAAATATCATGTTATAATTTCGAAATCTTATTACTAACTATTTAATAACTTTTTATTCAACCCCTGTAATACATGAGTCTGTAACCTAGTATTATAATAATATATATACACACACTAGACATACAAGGACCAGCTCTCAAATTCTTATGGATGACCCTAGATAAAATAAATTTTAAGGGCCCATTTTTACTAGCCGCACAGGGCCCTCAAATTCTCAAGAACTGGTTTAGGTAAAAAAAAATTAGGATACCCCTAAAATTTTCTTCTAAATCCGCCATTGCCTAAGCGTGTAAGTGAATATAAGATGAACTGAAATTATATGGTCGACAAAAACAAGACCGGTCACCAGAAGCTTGCAGCGTCACAAGTTGATAAAAAGTAAGAAGATGAATTATATTAATAAAATAATATAAACCTTGGGATAAGGAATTGTTTAATCAAACTTCATAGGGGCGTTGTGCTCTTATTAATAAAATAATATAAGCATTAGGATAAGAAATTATATAATCAAACTTCATTGGGGAGTTGTCCTCTTCCATTAATATACCATTAAAGATTATTGTTTTATTTTCTTTTACTTTGTCTATTTATCAGTTTACATTTTTCGCATTTTTTTTTGAAAGGGGTAAATTATTCGCAAATGTCGGGAGGTCCAGCATTCGTTGTCTTACCCAGGTCCGCGCTAAAGAGCCCCCTCGCATAATACATCCACAATTCACATAAAGTATTTGATGGTTCTTTTTTTTTACAATAAAGGTAAAAATAATACAAGCAAAATCATTAAAATAGTTCTTTTTAAATATATGATTTAATAAATCATCATTTTTTGTTTAAATGAAAAGTGATATTATATAAACATAAAGAAAGTATGAATGTTTAAACAATATGATTTTAGGGATATCTAAAGAAGAAAGCTTTTAAACTCAAGTTATATGAAATTAAAGACAAAGATTTAAGATAGGATTTATTCTAAAGCTTAAGATTTCTAATATTGAAAAGTCATATAAGACTACATGCTTTAATAAATATTGAAGGACTTAGTACTTTTTGTTGTTGAGGATATTTTTTTATTACAAACTAAATATTATTTATAAAACTTTTGAAAAACATACAATGTTTTATAAAAAAGATTCAATGACGTTTTCGTGTACGTAGTACACCCATTGATAAAAAAAATGATAATCAACAACATACGTTTTAGAATGTAAAAATAAAATTATATTTGAATCCTTAATTAAATTGTTTGTTTTCTCTTACTTTATTAGAGAGTGACACTATATTATAAGGTATGGATTAAGAAAGTTTGATTAACATTTTTGTTTTTTTTTAAATAATTTCACAACACACGTATCCATATATAATTAGTACATAATTTCAATTATATCTTATCTCACAATATCATATTATAATTTCGGAATCTTATTACTAACTATTTAATATTTTTTATTCAGCCCGTGTAATATTACACAGATCTGTAACGTACTATTATAATAATATATTTATATACACACAAACTAGACGCACGAGGACCGGCTCTCGAATTCTTAGGGATTACCCTAGATAAAATAATTTTTAAGGGCCCGTTTTTACTAGCCACAAACGGCCCTCAAATTCTCAAGGACGGGTTTAGATTAAAAAAAATAGGATACCCCTAAAATTTTCTTCTAGATCTGCCACTGCCTGAGCGTGTAGGTGAATATAAGATGAACTGAAATTATATGGTTGACGCAAACAAGAATTTTCTGGTCACTGGAAACTTGCAGTGTCACAAATTGATAAAAAATGAAGAAGATGAATTATATTAATGAAATAATATAAGCATTGGAATAAAAAATTATTTAATAAAACCTCATGGGGGCGTTGTCCGCTTATATTAATAAAATAACATAAGCATTAGGATAAATAATTACATAATCAAACTACATGGGGGGTTGTCCTCTTCCATTAATATACCATTTGAAATGAAATTAACCGTTAAAAAAATTATTATTTTAATTTTTTACTGTGTTTATTTATCTGTTTACATTTTTCACATACTGTATATATTTTTTTTTGAAAGGTGTGAATTATTCACAAATGTCGAGAGGTTAGCATACGTTGTCTTAACCGGGTCCGCGCTAAAGAGCGCCCTCACATAATACATCCCCATTTCACATACTGTATTTGATGGTTATTTTTTATACAATAAAAGTAAAAATAATATAAGCAAAAAAACCATTAAAATAGTTATTTTTAAATATGTGATTTAATAAATCGTTTATTTTAGTTTAAATGAAAAGAAATATTATATAAACATGAAGAAAATATGAATGTTTAATCAATATGATTTTAGGGATATATGAATAAGAATGCTTTTAAACTCAACTTATATGAAATTAAAGATAAAGATTTAAGAATGGATTTATTCTAAAGCCTAAGATTTTTAATATTGATAAGTCATATAAGACTACATGTTTTAACAAATATTGAAGGACTCAGTACTTTTTGTTGTTGAAGATTTTTTATTACAAACTAAATATTATTTATAAAACTTTTGTATAACATATAATGTTATATAAAAAAAGATTTAATAACGTTTTCGTATTCGTGGTAAACCCATTAATAAAAATAATGATAATCAACAACATACGTTTTAGAATGTAAAAATAAAATTATATTTGAATCCTTAATTAAATTGTTTGCTTTCTCTCACTTTATTAGAGAGTGACATTGTATTATAAGGTATGGATTAAGAAAGGTTGATTAACATTTTTATTTTTTAAAAATAGTTTCACAACACACGTATCTATATATAATTAATACATAATTTCAATTATATTTTATCTCAAAATATCATGTTATAATTTCGAAATCTTATTACTAACTATTTAATATTTTTTTTATTCAACCCGTGTAATACATGGGTCTGTAACCTAGTATTATCATAATATATATATATATATATATATATGTATACACACACTAGACGCAAAAGGACCGGCTCTCGAATTCTTATGGATGACCCTAGATAAAATAAGTTTTTAAGGGCCCATTTTTACTAGCCGCCTCAAATTCTCAAGGACGGGTTTAGGTAAAAACAAATTACGATACCCCTAAAATTTTCTTCTAGATCTGCCACTGCCTTTGCGTGTAGGTGAATATAAGATGAACGGAAATTATATGGTCGATGGAAACAAGAATTTTCCGGTCACCTGAAGCTTGCAACATCAAAAGTTGATAAAAAATGAAGAAGATGAATTATATTAATAAAATAACATAAGCATTGGGATAAGAAATTATATAATCAAACTTCATGGGGGCGTTGTCCTCTTATATTAATAAAATAATATAAACATTGTGATAAGGAGATTATTTAATCAAACTTCATGGGCACTATCCTCATCCATTAATATACCATTTGAAATGCTTAAAAAAGATTATTGTTTTATTTTTTTTACTTTGTTTATTTATCAGATTACATTTTTGACATACTGTGTTTTTTTAAAGGTGTGAATTATTCGCGAGTATCGGGAGGTATAGAATACGTTTTCATAACCAGGTCCGCGCTAGAGAGCCGTTAATGGCAACAAACATCATGCTAATAAAATACGTTAAATTCATAGATTTTTAATAAAATGTTCTTATAAAAATACGTTTCCACATCAATAAACTAGTGCTACATCAGCTGCCACATCATAAATGCCACGTCATAAAAAAAGTCATGTCGACTGCCACGTCATCAAAAGACAAGTCAGATGCCACGTCAGTGGCCACCTCAGCTGCCACATCATCAAAAAAGTCCACGTCAACACACAAGTGCCACATCAGCAAAAAATAACTGAGTTAGGATTCAGTTAGGGTGGTGGTGATATCGGCTAATAAGTTGAAAGTTGAGAGTGGTGTGGTACAAATCGAAAGTTGAGAGTGCTATCAGCCATTTGGTTATACCTTTAATTAATTGCCAAACGTACCGATTAAACGACACGTTAAAGAAAACAATTAGTATCATAATTACAATAAAAAAATCACAAGATGTATTAGAGGTAAATCAGACACATATACCAGCTATTAGTACTCCGATGAAATTGTTTGGAGAGGCCTAGCAGACAGATCATGGCCCTTCTATTTTGGATCGTCAACCCCGTACAACATCACTCGGATGTGTGTGTATATATATATATATGACAAAGATCCGTTAGTAACCACCCTTTATTGCGAGAACCGCGAGAACCAATGTGAACACAACCAAAAATGCCTAAAAATAGCTAAAAAACACACAAATTTTTTTTTAATATTTTTTATAAAAAATTCGCTACTTTTAGTAGCAAAAAAAAAAAAAAAGATTTTTTAAAGTTTTTTTTAAATTTTTTTTGGCTACTAAAAGTAGCGATTTTAACATAAAAAATATTAAAAAAAATTTTTTAGATTTTTTTAGATTTTTTAGGTTTTTAGGGGTTTAGTTTTTAGCATTTTAGCTTGAGGGGTGGGGTGGGGTGGGGGGTTTAGGTTTTTGGCAGGTGGGGGAGGGGGGTTTTGGTTTGGGGGGGGGGTGGGGTAGGGGGGGTTAGGTTTTTTTTTTTGGGTTTTTTGGGGTTTTTAGTTTTTAGCATTTAGCTAGGGGGGGGGGGGGGTTAGGTTATTTATTTATTTTTTTGGGGGGTGGGGGGTTTAGGTTTTTGGGGGGGGGTTAGGTTTTTTTAGGGTTTTTTAGGTTTTTTTAGCTATTTTAGGTTGTGTTCACATTGGTTCTCGCGGTTCTCGCAATAAAGATGTGCGAGTATTAACTTCCTTTTAATAAAGGGTAAGGGTATTGATACATCCCCCAAAATTAGGTGCACACCCCCCAGAAGCAGCGTATAGGATTATGAGGGGAGTATAAGGTATGAAAGCATTAAATGCGTCAGAAAAAAGTGAATCTATACTCCTCTCATTGCCCGATGATTGGCATATAAGATGGTGGTAGTTGAAGCATTAAACCCTATATGCCTCTCATTGCCCTATGAGCGGCGTACATGTACGATGTGCGAGGAATTTAAGGTATGAAAACTGAGATGCAGCGAGTTCAGACTGAAAACTCTGAAAAGGTGACCCGTATACGCGCTCATTGACCTATACGCGACTTATCGTCCGAGAAAATGTTATTAATCCAAGCATACTGGAACTATTTCATTCAAATGTTGAAAACTCACAAAATAATGATGAAAATTCACAAATAAAAATGATCGATCAAACCGTGAAGCATAAAGATGTCGTCTTGGGACATTGGTTATGTTTTTGGCGAATATTCGAACCAGTCATACGTCTCCCAAAGCGTTTGGTTATCCGGCGTTGATCGAGGTGAGGAGGAGGTTGTGTCCGTGCTTCATTGTGATGATGAGGCATAACCATCTTACGTGGCTCAAATTTATCCGCAACACGAATACGGAAAACGAACACAAGTTAGAGTACGAGGAAGGTGCTAAGGACTAGAAAACAACAAAAAAGGTATGACATAATCGTCACTTACGTGTTATTCGTCATATATAATGTTTATATAATTTTAGAGGGAAAAATGATTTTGTATACGTGTTATTCGTTATATATAAGTTATATATAATGTTTATTAGGTATGAAAAAATAGAAAATGTATAACCTGAAATTTCATACAAACTCGACCTGAAATTTCATACAAACCCGAATATTGTGTCATACATATTAACCCAAACCTGATGTTCAACCCGAGTTTTTTTTTATTTTTTTCCACAAATTAATATATTAATTTTATTTATGTGAATTCTATTTAATTCAACCAACATACATAATTCTAATGTGCCGTTGTTTTAGGTATTTGGGTCACTTGAAGAGTTGAAAAATTGGGTTTGCAAAAGAGAATTTGTGAAAGGTTACGTCATTGTGACCCAACGAACAATAACAAAAGACGAAGGTTCGTCAGCAAGGATAGTGAAGATATGGTTGCAATGCGATAGTGGAGGCGGACCCAAAAGTAAAGAAACAGTTCGGCATTCTGGTAGCAAAAAGGTTGGTTGTACTTTTAGTCTGATAGGGAAACTAGATGCAAGTAGTGGCAATTGGAGCATAGTGGAGAAGAAAAACAATCATAACCATGAGCCTGCAGAATTTCACGAGGGTCACGTGTTTGCGAGAAGGCTGACCCCGGATGAAGAATCACTGGCGGAGAGACTTTATCTTCAAAACATGGAGCCTACGAATATACATTTAACCCTAAGAAAACAAAACCCACACAGTGTGTGCATTCTACAAGACGTACAAAACATGATAAAAAAGATTAAACTCAAAATGTACGGTGATCGAACTCCAATGCAGATACTGGAGAACATGTTGCAAGAAGAAAGGTACGTTTATTTCACTAGGGTGAATCCCTCCACAAATGTGGTCGAGGAGGGTTTTTTTCGTTCATCGGTGCTCGTACAACATGTGGCGTGCATTCCCACATGTGTTGATGATTAATGCTACCTACAAAACGAATGAGTATAAACTTCTATTTATTCAAGTTGTGGGTGTGACATCGACACACAAGTCGTTTTGTGTGGCAGATGCGTTTGTCTCTAAAGAAAAACAAGATAACTTCTTATGGGTCTTGGAGAGGCTCAAAGAATTGTTGGTAGATTGTATAAAGCCATGTGTGATAGTAATAGATTGGGATCAAGCTTTGATGAATGCTTGCGATAAAGTATTCTCGAAAGCTTCCAAATTGCTATGTCGGTGGCACATCTCACAGAATATTCTAAAACATTGTTGGGCAAAATTTACGGATGAAGACCGGAAAATATTCAAGCTTTCTTGGCCTCGACTGTGTAGTTCTCCCACTCTGACGCTATACAATTATAACTTTGAGCGGCTTTACATGCGACTGACTGACGACGGTTTAAGAAATACATATTATATTAGTTTACAAACATTCATCCATACATATATACATATAAACCTTACAAAACGCTATTTGTATAATGCCTGGTTGAAAGAGTATAAAGAAAGGTTGATTAACATTTTTATTTTTTAAAAATAGTTTCACAACACACGTATCTATATATAATTAATACATAATTTCAATTATATTTTATCTCAAAATATCATGTTATAATTTCGAAATCTTATTACTAACTATTTAATATTTTTTTATTCAACCCGTGTAATACATGGGTCTGTAACCTAGTATTATCATAATATATATATATATATGTATACACACACTAGACGCAAAAGGACCGGCTCTCGAATTCTTATGGATGACCCTAGATAAAATAAGTTTTTAAGGGCCCATTTTTACTAGCCGCCTCAAATTCTCAAGGACGGGTTTAGGTAAAAACAAATTACGATACCCCTAAAATTTTCTTCTAGATCTGCCACTGCCTTTGCATGTAGGTGAATATAAGATGAACGGAAATTATATGGTCGATGGAAACAAGAATTTTCCGGTCACCGGAAGCTTGCAACATCAAAAGTTGATAAAAAATGAAGAAGATGAATTATATTAATAAAATAACATAAGCATTGGGATAAGAAATTATATAATCAAACTTCATGGGGGCGCTGTCCTCTTATATTAATAAAATAATATAAACATTGTGATAAGGAGATTATTTAATCAAACTTCATGGGGGCACTATCCTCATCCATTAATATACCATTTGAAATGCTTAAAAAAGATTATTGTTTTATTTTTTTTTACTTTGTTTATTTATCAGATTACATTTTTGACATACTGTGTTTTTTTAAAGGTGTGAATTATTCGCGAGTATCGGGAGGTCTAGAATACGTTTTCATAACCAGGTCCGCGCTAGAGAGCGGTTAATGGCAACAAACATCATGCTAATAAAATACGTTAAATTCATAGATTTTTAATAAAATGTTCTTATAAAAATACGTTGCCACATCAATAAACTAGTGCTACATCAGCTGCCACATCAATAAACTAGTGCTACATCAGCTGCCACATCATAAATGCCACGTCATAAAAAAGTCATGTCGGCTGCCACGTCATCAAAAGACAAGTCAGATGCCACGTCAGTGGCCACCTCAGCTGCCACATCATCAAAAAAATCCACGTCAACACACAAGTGCCATATCAGCAAAAAATAATTGAGTTAGGATTCAGTTAGTGTGGTGGTGATATAGGCTAATAAGTTGAAAGTTGAGAGTGGTGTGGTACAAATCGAAAGTTGAGAGTGCTATCAGCCATTTGGTTATCCCTTTAATTAATTGCCAAACGTAAAACGACACGTTAAAGAAAACAATTAGTATCATAATTACAATAAAAAAATCACAAGATGTATTAGAGGTAAATCAGACACATATACCAGCTATTAGTACTCCGATGAAATTGATTGGAGAGGCCTAGCAGACAGATCATGGCCCTTCTATTTTGGATCGTCAACCCTGTACAACATCACTCGGATGTGTGTGTGTATATATATATATATGACAAAGATCCGTTAGTAACCACCCTTTATTGCGAGAACCGCGAGAACCAATGTGAACACAACCAAAAATGCCTAAAAACACACAAATTTTTTTTTTAATATTTTTTATAAAAAATTCGCTACTTTTAGTAGCAAAAAAAAAAGATTTTTTAAATTTTTTTTGGCTACTAAAAGTAGCGATTTTAACATAAAAAATATTAAAAAAAAAATTAGATTTTTTTAGATTTTTGGGGGTTTAGTTTTTAGCATTTTAGCTTGGGGGGTGGGATGGGGTGGCGGGTTTAGTTTTTTGGCGGGTGGGGGAGGGGGGTTTTGGTTTTGGGGGGGGGGGGGTGGGGTAGGGGGTTAGGTTTTTTTTTAGGTTTTTTGGTGGTTTTAGTTTTTAGCATTTAGCTAGGGGGGGGGGGTTAGGTTATTTTTTTTTTTTTGGGGGGGTGGGGGGTGGGGGGTTAGGTTTTTTTAGGGTTTTTTAGGTTTTTTTAGCTATTTTAGGTTGTGTTCACATTGGTTCTCGCGGTTCTCGCAATAAAGATGTGCGAGTATTAACTTCCTTTTAATAAAGGGTAAGGGTATTGATACATCCCCCAAAATTAGGTGCACACCCCCCAGAAGCAGCGTATAGGATTATGAGGGGAGTATAAGGTATGAAAGCATTAAATGCGTCAGAAAAAAGTGAATCTATACGCCTCTCATTGCCCGATGAGTGGCATATAAGATGGTGGTAGTTGAAGCATTAAACCCTATATGCCTCTCATTGCCCTATGAGCGGCGTACATGTACGATGTGCGAGGAATTTAAGGTATGAATACTGAGATGCAGCGAGTTCAGACTGAAAACTCTGAAAAGGTGACCCGTATACGCGCTCATTGACCTATACGCGACTTATCGTCCGAGAAAATGTTATTAATCCAAGCATACTGTTTCATTCAAATGTTGAAAACTCACAAAATAATGATGAAAATTCACAAATAAAAATGACCGATGAAACCGTGAAGCATAAAGATGTCGTCTTGGGACATTGGTTATGTTTTTGGCGAATATTCGAACCAGTCATACGTCTCCCAAAGCGTTTGGTTATCCGGCGTTGATCGAGGTGAGGAGGAGGTTGTGTCCGTGCTTCGTTGTGATGATGAGGCATAACCATCTTACGTGGCTCAAATTTATCCGCAACACGAATACGGAAAACGAACACAAGTTAGAGTACGAGGAAGGTGCTAAGGACTAGAAAACAACAAAAAACGTATGACATAATCGTCACTTACGTGTTATTCGTCATATATAATGTTTATATAATTTTAGAGGGAAAAATGATTTTGTATACGTGTTATTCGTTATATATAAGTTATATATAATGTTTATTAGGTATGAAAAAATAGAAAATGTATAACCTGAAATTTCATACAAACTCGACCTGAAATTTCATACAAACCCGAATATTGTGTCATACATATTAACCCAAACCTGATGTTCAACCCGAGTTTTTTTTATTTTTTTCCACAAATTAATATATTAATTTTATTTATGTGAATTCTATTTAATTCAACCAACATACATAATTCTAATGTGCCGTTGTTTTAGGTATTTGGGTCACTTGAAGAGTTGAAAAATTGGGTTTGCAAAAGAGAATTTGTGAAAGGTTACGTCATTGTGACCCAACGAACGATAACAAAAGACGACGGTTCGTCTGCAAGGATAGTGAAAATATGGTTGCAATGCGATAGTGGAGGCGGACCCAAAAGTAAAGAAACAGTTCGGCATTCTGGTAGCAAAAAGGTTGGTTGTACTTTTAGTCTGATAGGGAAACTAGATGCAAGTAGTGGCAATTGGAGCATAGTGGAGAAGAAAAACAATCATAACCATGAGCCTGCAGAATTTCACGAGGGTCACGTGTTTGCGAGAAGGCTGACCCCGGATGAAGAATCACTGGCGGAGAGACTTTATCTTCAAAACATGGAGCCTACGAATATACATTTAAACCTAAGAAAACAAAACCCACACAGTGTGTGCATTCTACAAGACGTACAAAACATGATAAAAAAGATTAAACTCAAAATGTACGGTGATCGAACTCCAATGCAGATACTGGAGAACATGTTGCAAGAAGAAAGGTACGTTTATTTCACTAGGGTGAATCCCTCCACAAATGTGGTCGAGGAGGGTTTTTTTCGTTCATGTACTCGTACAACATGTGGCGTGCATTCCCACATGTGTTGATGATTAATGCTACCTACAAAACGAATGAGTATAAACTTCTATTTATTCAAGTTGTGGGTGTGACATCGACACACAAGTCGTTTTGTGTGGCAGATGCGTTTGTCTCTAAAGAAAAACAAGATAACTTCTTATGGGTCTTGGAGAGGCTCAAAGAATTGTTGGTAGATTGTATAAAGCCATGTGTGATAGTAATAGATTGGGATCAAGCTTTGATGAATGCTTGCGATAAAGTATTCCCGAAAGCTTCCAAATTGCTATGTCGGTGGCACATCTCACAGAATATTCTAAAACATTGTTGGGCAAAATTTACGGATGAAGACCGGAAAATATTCAAGCTTTCTTGGCCTCGACTGTGTAGTTCTCCCACTCTGACGCTATACAATTATAACTTTGAGCGGCTTTACATGCGACTGACTGACGACGGTTTAAGAAATACATATTATATTAGTTTACAAACATTCATCCATACATATATACATATAAACCTTACAAAACGCTATTTGTATAATGCCTGGTTGAAAGAGTATAAAGAAAGGTTGATTAACATTTTTATTTTTTAAAAATAGTTTCACAACACACGTATCTATATATAATTAATACATAATTTCAATTATATTTTATCTCAAAATATCATGTTATAATTTCGAAATCTTATTACTAACTATTTAATATTTTTTTATTCAACCCGTGTAATACATGGGTCTGTAACCTAGTATTATCATAATATATATATATATATATATATATATATATATATATATATATGTATACACACACTAGACGCAAAAGGACCGGCTCTCGAATTCTTATGGATGACCCTAGATAAAATAAGTTTTTAAGGGCCCATTTTTACTAGCCGCCTCAAATTCTCAAGGACGGGTTTAGGTAAAAACAAATTACGATACCCCTAAAATTTTCTTCTAGATCTGCCACTGCCTTTGCATGTAGGTGAATATAAGATGAACGGAAATTATATGGTCGATGGAAACAAGAATTTTCCGGTCACCGGAAGCTTGCAACATCAAAAGTTGATAAAAAATGAAGAAGATGAATTATATTAATAAAATAACATAAGCATTGGGATAAGAAATTATATAATCAAACTTCATGGGGGCGTTGTCCTCTTATATTAATAAAATAATATAAACATTGTGATAAGGAGATTATTTAATCAAACTTCATGGGGGCACTATCCTCATCCATTAATATACCATTTGAAATGCTTAAAAAAGATTATTGTTTTATTTTTTTTTACTTTGTTTATTTATCAGATTACATTTTTGACATACTGTGTTTTTTTAAAGGTGTGAATTATTCGCGAGTATCGGGAGGTCTAGAATACGTTTTCATAACCAGGTCCGCGCTAGAGAGCCGTTAATGGCAACAAACATCATGCTAATAAAATACGTTAAATTCATAGATTTTTAATAAAATGTTCTTATAAAAATACGTTGCCACATCAATAAACTAGTGCTACATCAGCTGCCACATCATAAATGCCACGTCATAAAAAAAGTCATGTCGGCTGCCACGTCATCAAAAGACAAGTCAGATGCCACGTCAGTGGCCACCTCAGCTGCCACATCATCAAAAAAATCCACGTCAACACACAAGTGCCACATCAGCAAAAAAATAACTGAGTTAGGATTCAATTAGTGTGGTGGTGATATCGGCTAATAAGTTGAAAGTTGAGAGTGGTGTGGTACAAATCGAAAGTTGAGAGTGCTATCAGCCATTTGGTTATCCCTTTAATTAATTGCCAAACGTACGACACGTTAAAGAAAACAATTAGTATCATAATTACAATAAAAAAATCACAAGATGTATTAGAGGTAAATCAGACACATATACCAGCTATTAGTACTCCGATGAAATTGATTGGAGAGGCCTAGCAGACAGATCATGGCCCTTCTATTTTGGATCGTCAACCCCGTACAACATCACTCGGATGTGTGTGTGTGTATATATATATATGACAAAGATCCGTTAGTAACCACCCTTTATTGCGAGAACCGCGAGAACCAATGTGAACACAACCAAAAATGCCTAAAAACACACAAATTTTTTTTTTATATTTTTTATAAAAAATTCGCTACTTTTAGTAGCAAAAAAAAAGATTTTTTAAATTTTTTTTGGCTACTAAAAGTAGCGATTTTAAAATAAAAAATATTAAAAAAAATTTTTTAGATTTTTTTAGATTTTTGGGGGTTTAGTTTTTAGCATTTTAGCTTGGGGGGTGGGGGGTTTAGGTTTTTGGCGGGTGGGGGAGGGGGGTTTTGGTTTTGGGGGGGGGGTTGATTTTTAATAAAATGTTCTTATAAAAATACGTTGCCACATCAATAAACTAGTGCTACATCAGCTGCCACATCATAAATGCCACGTCATAAAAAAAGTCATGTCGGCTGCCACGTCATCAAAAGACAAGTCAGATGCCACGTCAGTGGCCACCTCAGCTGCCACATCATCAAAAAAATCCACGTCAACACACAAGTGCCACATCAGCAAAAAATAACTGAGTTAGGATTCAATTAGTGTGGTGGTGATATCGGCTAATAAGTTGAAAGTTGAGAGTGGTGTGGTACAAATCGAAAGTTGAGAGTGCTATCAGCCATTTGGTTATCCCTTTAATTAATTGCCAAACGTAAAACGACACGTTAAAGAAAACAATTAGTATCATAATTACAATAAAAAAATCACAAGATGTATTAGAGGTAAATCAGACACATATACCAGCTATTAGTACTCCGATGAAATTGATTGGAGAGGCCTAGCAGACAGATCATGGCCCTTCTATTTTGGATCGTCAACCCCGTACAACATCACTCGGATGTGTGTGTGTGTATATATATATGACAAAGATCCGTTAGTAACCACCCTTTATTGCGAGAACCGCGAGAACCAATGTGAACACAACCAAAAATGCCTAAAAACACACAATTTTTTTTTTAATATTTTTTATAAAAAATTCGCTACTTTTAGTAGCAAAAAAAAAGATTTTTTAAATGTTTTTTGGCTACTAAAAGTAGCGATTTTAAAATAAAAAATATTAAAAAAAAATTTTAGATTTTTTTAGATTTTTAGGGGTTTAGTTTTTAGCATTTTAGCTTGGGGGGTGGGGGGTTTAGGTTTTTGGTGGGTGGGGGAGAGGGGTTATGGTTTTGGGGGGGGGTGGGGTAGGGGGGTTAGGTTTTTTTTAGGTTTTTTGGGGGTTTTAGTTTTTAGCATTTAGCTAGGGGGGGGGGGGTTAGGTTATTTTTTTTTTGGGGGGGTGGGGGGGGGGGTGGGGGTTTAGGTTTTGGGGGGGGGGGTTACGTTTTTTTAGGGTTTTTTAGGTTTTTTTTAGCTATTTTAGGTTGTGTTCACATTGGTTCTCGCGGTTCTCGCAATAAAGATGTGCGAGTATTAACTTCCTTTTAATAAAGGGTAAGGGTATTGATACATCCCCCACAATTAGGTGCACACCCCCCAGAAGCAGCGTATAGGATTATGAGGGGAGTATAAGGTATGAAAGCATTAAATGCGTCAGAAAAAAGTGAATCTATACGCCTCTCATTGCCCGATGAGTGGCATATAAGATGGTGGTAGTTGAAGCATTAAACCCTATATGCCTCTCATTGCCCTATGAGCGGCGTACATGTACGATGTGCGAGGAATTTAAGGTATGAATACTGAGATGCAGCGAGTTCAGACTGAAAACTCTGAAAAGGTGACCCGTATACGCGCTCATTGACCTATACGCGACTTATCGTCCGAGAAAATGTTATTAATCCAAGCATACTGTTTCATTCAAATGTTGAAAACTCACAAAATAATGATGAAAATTCACAAATAAAAATGACCGATCAAACCGTGAAGCATAAAGATGTCGTCTTGGGACATTGGTTATGTTTTTGGCGAATATTCGAACCAGTCATACGTCTCCCAAAGCGTTTGGTTATCCGACGTTGATCGAGGTGAGGAGGAGGTTGTGTCCGTGCTTCGTTGTGATGATGAGGCATAACCATCTTACGTGGCTCAAATTTATCCGCAACACGAATACGGAAAACGAACACAAGTTAGAGTACGAGGAAGGTGCTAAGGACTAGAAAACAACAAAAAAGGTATGACATAATCGTCACTTACGTGTTATTCGTCATATATAATGTTTATATAATTTTAGAGGGAAAAATGATTTTGTATACGTGTTATTCGTTATATATAAGTTATATATAATGTTTATTAGGTATGAAAAAATAGAAAATGTATAACCTGAAATTTCGTACAAACTCGACCTGAAATTTCATACAAACCCGAATATTGTGTCATACATATTAACCCAAACCTGATGTTCAACCCGAGTTTTTTTTTATTTTTTTCCACAAATTAATATATTAATTTTATTTATGTGAATTCTATTTAATTCAACCAACATACATAATTCTAATGTGCCGTTGTTTTAGGTATTTGGGTCACTTGAAGAGTTGAAAAATTGGGTTTGCAAAAGAGAATTTGTGAAAGGTTACGTCATTGTGATCCAACGAACAATAACAAAAGACGAAGGTTCGTCAGCAAGGATAGTGAAGATATGGTTGCAATGCGATAGTGGAGGCGGACCCAAAAGTAAAGAAACAGTTCGGCGGCATTCTGGTAGCAAAAAGGTTGGTTGTACTTTTAGTCTGATAGGGAAACTAGATGCAAGTAGTGGCAATTGGAGCATAGTGGAGAAGAAAAACAATCATAACCATGAGCCTGCAGAATTTCACGAGGGTCATGTGTTTGCGAGAAGGCTGACCCCGGATGAAGAATCACTGGCGGAGAGACTTTATCTTCAAAACATGGAGCCTACGAATATACATTTAACCCTAAGAAAACAAAACCCACACAGTGTGTGCATTCTAAAAGACGTACAAAACATGATAAAAAAGATTAAACTCAAAATGTACGGTGATCGAACTCCAATGCAGATACTGGAGAACATGTTGCAAGAAGAAAGGTACGTTTATTTCACTAGGGTGAATCCCTCCACAAATGTGGTCGAGGAGGGTTTTTTTCGTTCATCGGTACTCGTACAACATGTGGCGTGCATTCCCACATGTGTTGATGATTAATGCTACCTACAAAACGAATGAGTATAAACTTCTATTTATTCAAGTTGTGGGTGTGACATCGACACACAAGTCGTTTTGTGTGGCAGATGCGTTTGTCTCTAAAGAAAAACAAGATAACTTCTTATGGGTCTTGGAGAGGCTCAAAGAATTGTTGGTAGATTGTATAAAGCCATGTGTGATAGTAATAGATTGGGATCAAGCTTTGATGAATGCTTGCGATAAAGTATTCTCGAAAGCTTCCAAATTGCTATGTCGGTGGCACATCTCACAGAATATTCTAAAACATTGTTGGGCAAAATTTACGGATGAAGACCGGAAAATATTCAAGCTTTCTTGGCCTCGACTGTGTAGTTCTCCCACTCTGACGCTATACAATTATAACTTTGAGCGGCTTTACATGCGACTGACTGACGACGGTTTAAGAAATACATATTATATTAGTTTACAAACATTCATCCATACATATATACATATAAACATTACAAAACGCTATATTCTATTTTTTCAGAAGTTTTGGACTATTTGTATAATGCCTGGTTGAAAGAGTATAAAGAAAGGTTTGTTTCAGCCTAGACTAACACAATCCTCAACTTTGGTCAACATGCAACCAACAGAGTTGAAAGCCAGCATGCTAAGTTTAAGAAATACCTTAAAGGGCCAAACTCGCTCCATAGACTTGTGTGCTTGTTGACAAAGTTGTAGAGTCACAACATATACAAATAAAACTTAGTTTTTAGGATAGCAGGTCCGTGCAAATGGGGGACCACAAAATACCGTTTTTTGATAACCTACGCGGTAATTTTTCCAAAAAAGCCATAGAGTTGTTGCTTGTCGAGAGGAAAAAGCTACATGTGTTGCGGGCAACAGGGGGACTTGTGGCCACCAGCTTTTTACGGGTTGTGGGTTGTCATGTGCTTATCAGATGGAGTGGTGGGAAAAGACAGTTAATATATAATATTTATATATATAGGTTTTTTTTTTCTATTTACAGATATCAATTTAATTAGCCTAATAATTGGGTTTCTTTTGGCAATAAAAAAAAACATATGAGATTTGAGATTGTGCCTTTAAAATTTTTTAACTAATTAGATGACTAAATGCATAATGTTTTTTTGGACTATAAAACAGCTATGAAAGAAAAGTGCCAAATATATATATATATATATATATATATATATATATATATATATATATATATATATATATATATATATATATATATATATATATATATATACACATACTAGTCGTTTACCTGCGCGATGCGGCGGGAAACATATCACTTAGGTTGGTGAGTTTAGAGCTATGTACGGGGATGTAGTTTCCGATGTGGCATGCGACGACGATTGTGGCAGTGTAGCAGAACGTGAGGGTCGGTTGCGGCCTTCTTCAGCGGCGGAGAATCAGTGGTGTGCGGCAATTGGTGGTTTCGTGATGGCGTTTAGTGGTTATTGTGTGACGGCCGGTTACCGGCTTCAGTAGAAAACAAAGAAAATAGTGTGACGACATATTGTGATGCTCGTTTAGTTTTCTTATTCGTCACATCTGTATGGTTTATCTATGCCATAAGCATTAAGTTGAATATCTATGTTTCATGTAAGGCTAAGCAATTCCAAAATCTACCATCTAAAAATTTAGATTACATATTACTTGATTTAAAGTGATTTATTTTGTGCTTGTTTTAAATTAAAGAGGAGACTTGTTGAACTTCATTTTCTCTTACACATATAGTGAGAGATTTATAAATTAATGATTCATGTGGTGTTTTAAACTTAAAACATATACCAGGAGAACCAGTAACATCATATTATCTAAGGTGCTGTTTGTTTTTGCAGACATAAATTGTCTGCAAGCTGATTTCATCTGTTTTTATGTCTGCAACTGAAGATGTGGTCTGAAGATCTGCAAGCTGAAAATATAAGACTGTTTGTTTTTATAAGTTGATACCGATCTGAAGCGCATCAAAAAATGACGAAAAATTCACATTCCGCTTCGATCCAGCGGAGGAGAAGAGGGAGGTCGGAAAAGGCGCTGGTCACAGGAGGAGGATCGAGGTCACCGGAGAAGGAGGTAGGTCGCCGGAGGAGGGAGGAGGTCAGAGAAGGGGTAGGTTGCCGGAGGAGGTAGGTCGCCGGGGGAGAAGATGGAGGTCGGAGAAGAGGAGGAGCGGCGGTGGGAGGGGTTGATGTTTGAAGGAGGAGAAGAGGGAGGTGTGAAGATGTTTTAAGTAAGGGGTTCATAGCTTATTTTTTAAGATGAAAAAACTGAGTTCAGATCTGTTTAAAGAAAAAAAAACAAACAGTCTTTAAGGGTAACGTCTGCGCGCCTGCAGACATCAGCCCCCTTGAAGATGTTTGAAGAAAAAACAAACACCCCCTAATACACACTACACAATTATTTTTCAGACCTACCCGGAACTCATAAACTACACATTATGTGATGCCAGACTGTTTTTTAAGAGGTATGACCAGACAAATTAGGTACTAAAGTATTTCCCTTTTGACGACAGAGAGCGAGACGATCCATACAAAGAACAATCACGTAGCAAGTGGAGATGGCGGACGTCTGGTGGAGACGTATGAACAACTGTAGAGCCACGCAACTGGAACTATCCACAAACATAATTTTGAATATAAAGTAAAGTGGCCTAAGCTCCTCGGGAAGATGAGCGACCTAAGCTCCTCGGGAAGATGAGCGAAAAAACAAACACGTCTAGCACAGCTTGTGCCATCTTTACATAACCGTGTACGGTACTGAGCCGGGTGTAGCCAACTCTCGAACACACCATGAGCATAAACCCCTCTTCTACAAAGTTGATCGAGAAATACCACAATATCTAACCACTTACAATGGGAGAAGGCAGCAGTTGCAGCAAGCAAGGCAGCATCAAATAGGGTACTGTCAGCATCCATACATTATATATCCTGAAAAGGCAGTATCATATTATGTCAAAAAAATAATACCTCCACTGTAGATATGACCCGTTTGGCATGATATACACAACAATCAAAACAGAAACAAAGTATTCAATGATGATTAGAGTCATTCTTATTTAAGAAATGGGCGATTGCAGGGTAGGGGAAAGTAAGATGTGGAACAAGAGGAAGAAAACACAAAGAGAGACGTGTGCAATTTATTTTTATACAAATAAGTGTTATGACATATTGGAAATGGTACCAGGTATGCATCTCAAGCAGCTTTGCCACTGACCAATGACAACTCTTTTAAATCAATCATCCCAGAACCGAAAGAAACAATTCTCCAGTAAGAGGCGTGTATCTACTTTAACGCTATACAATAAAAAAATACCAAGTGTTGTTCACAAATAATAAAAACTAACATAATATACTTGAATTAATTCCTTCAGATTCACCATGAATTTAACCTGCTTCTACCTGTACCTTGCATGTGGAGAATAAGATCAAAATAGTTACCTTAAGATAACTGCTTGGACACTACAGGTGCAACCTCGGCAGGCCTGCCAGGCCTAACAATAGGAGAGCAAATAGCAGGCATGTGGAAGTCGAAGTCGATGGCTGGTAAATGAACAAAAAATAAAAATCAGATACAAGAGGGATAATACACTTAGAACAAAATGATGGACATGATGATAAACATAAAGTGCATTGTAGTCAAACCTATGCAGCCTTCATCTGGCGTTTCATTTGCAGGCGTCATGACTTCCATCTTAACGGCGGCTAAAATAGTGTGCACAAACAACGCATCAGAGGTCAGAGGGTAGTTTAGTAAATCTCCATTAACATTTTTGTTTTGGGTTGTGTCAAAACCTATATAACATATATGACTTCCATCTTAATTTGGTTAATCCATCAACATTTTTTTTGTTTTCAACCCATTCGGCGGACCCATCCCATTTTTTTTGTTGAAATGCTGTTATTTGATCCGTTGTGGGTCAAAACAGGTCTTATCAGATTGGATCTAGTTAACACACAAATATATTATTTTGCGCTAGTTAACACACAAATATATTATTTTGCGCTCGATCCTTTTAACCCGTTTTCTCTTTTGTTGAAATTTTCTTAGTGACCCACATACATGTCAAGACGGGTCTGAAATATAAACAACTACAACAAGTCAACCAACCTTGGTTTTTTAAATATATAATCGAGGTCTGACTTCATCGACTTTAAATGTGTTACAAAATGTAAACCACAAGGACCATTTGTGTACTTTTGAAAAGCGAGGGACCAAATCCAAAATTTTAGTTAACCATAGGGAGCATCCGTGAACTTTACTCTTAACAGAAATAACTGACCTGTTTAATTAACCAATGGTTCAGTTTTGATTCTTTTTTTAACCAAAATGTTCGGTTTCATGGGGAAAACATAATCGATTGAACCGAACCGTCCTAATTTGAGTTTTTGTAAAAAAGTATTAGGCTAGTATGTTATATTAGACCGTTATTTTACTTGTAAAATATTGTTGTATTTTTATTGCGGTATTTTTTAATTAATTTCACCACACCATTTGGCCCAAGTAAATATCTAAAAAAAAAAAACTGGTTTTAGGATCAAAATCATTTTTTATACCAATTTCAACCCGATTCGACACAGCGGTTTGTAACTGGTTCGTATTCTCGATCTTTGAAACCGGATTTAAAACCGAACTGGATGTAAAAAACGGTTTAAATCAGTTTTTTGTCCAAAACCGGTTTATAAACCGAAATCGATTTGAACCCTGGAAACTGGTTTTCCCACAACAACAAAGAAACCAGTTCGGTTTAAAAAACCGGTTCGTTTTGAAAAAAAAAATATCGGTTTGTACACCTCTGGTCCCAAGCCCAATAAAATTTGTTCAAAACTGATTAACTGAAAAACTGTTCCATAACAGCATTAACCGCACAAACCTTAATTTAAAACCAATAGGTGTTCGATTGGGGGCATGCCGTCGTCTTTTTGAGCTGTGTGAACTCTTCGTAAAGTAGCTTCTACTGCAAATTGAGCTGCCATTGATGCTTTCTTATCAAACCGGTCAACCGGTTCGAAACTGACCGCCCATTTTACCACATAAAATATAGAAACTGACCTTATAAGACCATTTTTGCCATGATAAGTCTCTCCTCTCTTTGGTTAGACCAGAAAGAGTAACTGGACTGAGAACACCATCATTCCACATCTCGAAATGTGAGCTGATATTCTGGCAGATAAACATACACGCTTCAAGAGGGGAAGCATATTCGATACCTGGCAAAGCCCAAAATCAGAAACATTAACCCAAGAAAAAATTAAATAATAACTCATGCATTTTTTAGTAATACTTTAAAGAATAGAAACAGCAATCAAATACTTTTGTTAGTTACGGTTTCGATTAATGCTAAAAACGAACTGAACCGTGCACACCCCTAGTAGTTTGTAATATAATAATTTCCTCACCATCTTTGAGATGCCTCTCCGCAGTTGCTCAGGCATTTCTTCTCGTCATAGTAACCAGTGTAGTTACAAGTGGTACAAGGACCGCCGGTGGCCTTGTATGCCGGCCAGTAACGTCTGGTGGCCTTAGAAGGAATCGAGGTTCGACATATGGCACAAGTGCATTTCCCTTGACCAACCCATTTCTCAAAGCACTTCAGGCAAAAGTTGTGACCACATATGGTTATCCAGTAGTAAACAAACAAACATACGTTTCGCAGAATAAAAATGCTAGGGCTCGAACAATACCTTGTTGAAATTGTGTAGAGATCTACTGGGTGTCCAACTTGCTCATTCCAGATGATGCTTGCAGGCTTCTGCTACGTTTGCAGGCTTCTGCTACAGCTTCGACTTCTACTATGGCTCTTGCTTCTGCTGCAACTCCTGCTCGCCTGAGTTTGAACATCCATCAGTTGCTGATCTAATCTGTCAAACATAAGTTTATTCAAAAGAGCTATCATTTGATGCAAGTGCAAAGCTATTTAGAGTTTTTACCTGATTCATTGTCGGTTTCGACTTGCGGCGCGTTGAATCGTCTAAGGTTTTCTATGCTTTTTAGGGGGAAAATGGGCGCATCTCTCCACATGGCATACAAAACACAGGTCATTGGCGGAAGCCCGCCAAATTTAACATATAAAGTTTTTTTATATGTTAAATATGGCGAGCTGCCGCCAATAACCTGTGTTTTGTATGCCCTGGGAGAGAAGCACCCATGTTCCCCCTAAAATGCAAAGAAAACATTTGCTTGAGTTGCTGGACCGAGCGAACCTTGCACAGCTTGATAAAAAAAGCAACGTTATTTTTTTAAAACCCTATCTTTTAAACAACCCAGATTATATTTACAGATAATTTTAAATCTTTTAGAATCATATCTCATCAAATCTGTATATATTTTTAAAATAAAATCAAACACATATAATGGATTTCATGCTTTGGGAACTGAAATAAAGAACACACCACTTATAAACTATAAATCATGGAGATTGCAGTATCATCTGTATCATCTATTACATACCACATCAAGAATTGTAAATTGGAAAACCAAATAGCAATAATGAACCTTGAAAGAAAGATCACTTGGTGGTATTAATAAAGCTTTTTTCAATCAAAGAAAGAAAGATCATTTACCTTTGATCAGATGTGCATGTTACACAAAAAAAAAGTATGCGCTTGATGACTATTGATCTTCCCCAATCGATTCTCGATATCCAATTTCCTTCCCGCTTTTATTTTGAGACCTAATTTCCTTCACCCCAATTCAAGATTCTGCAAGAAATGTAAAGAATAAAACTACAAGGATGAAAGTTAAATAAAAGGTCAGAGACTGACACATGGAATTTGTTTCAAATCCTTTAAATAAAAGGTCAGCTCTCTCACGTATGAAATCACTAATCAACGTACAACTCTTTTTAGATTAAAAACTACAGGTGGAATACGCATAGCCTAATAGGCAAAAGGGCTCAGCAAAATAATGTATATTTTGCAGTTGAAAAGGCTATATATTTGACATAAACAATCAAAATACTGCTGTTCTTTTTGCTACAATAATTGACGATCAAAATGCAGCTCTTTCTTTCGCTGTAGAATGCAAAATAACTTAAATTTGAATTTCATTTCATTTCAACCTCTATAAAAACGTATCTCTATAACGCAAATCCAATCAAAGCTATCACAGATAATTCATCAAACAAGTGGTATACAACACATATGCATCACAATATAAGAAGCATTAGAATATAACAATGACATGAAAACGAAGGACATAAAAGAAAATACCTTATAGGCAGTATCAAAGCCAAAATTTGTAAGTGCTTCTTTACATTTCATTCCCCATCAATGGTCTTTCAGCATTAATGGCTCGAGTCTTCAAATTCTTACTCTTGTAGGGTATATATTCGAAATTCTAAACACATAGAAGAAAAATAATCAGCAAGTATTGAAACTATGAGATCTAAATTGTGAAAAACCATAAATCCACCTGGAAGGTGACATCCATATAAAAGAGGTACAATGTTCAAATATGGTGTATACACAACTTACCCTTTAATCAGCCAACATCAAGACTGTTTTCAATTGAAATTTCCTCCCACAGTACACAAACAGGTCCTCAAGACTCGGTCCTAGCAAATCAATAATTAAAACATTATCCTCTCCATCTACACCAGACCATTTTATGGAAGGTATACCGCCTACAAGTGAAAATAAAACATTATAAATCATATCATTCAGAGTGAAATAAAAGATAAACATATAAATCTGCATTGTTATATTACTACCTTCGAGCCCTGTTTCTTAACCAGGTTGTATCCACTCCAATTGCTGGATATGTTCCGCCTGCAACCGCTCCGACCCGTAATCTATCGTACATCTCAATTAATTGGGTTTTCAACCTCCAATTTACAAGTATAAGAATGTTTGCTGGAACAAAAATAGAATGTTTGGTGGAACAAAAATAAGAAGTTATAGGATAAACTTGTTCTGACCTTGAAGAAAGATGGTTCAATAGCTGCCAATGGATCTAATTGTAAACAATAAACGGCATCCGTGTTCCCAACAATGATAGTTTAGATGATGAAGATGATACCTGCACCGGTGGTTCAGCCTCCGATGGCTTTATCTTCGCCGAAACCCTAGTCTCCTCCACCTGGGCTCAGGTGTCGGAACCACTGCATTACAACCGGTAGTGGTCACAATGATTACAGAAAATTGTAATAACGAAAGATTTTCAAGATTCCTAGAACAAAGGTTGCAGACCTTCAACGATCTTGTCATGAAACGACATCTGATGAGAGATCTGGCATGATGTTCTTGAGTCGTAGAGAGAGAGAGAGAGAGAGAGAGAGAGAGGATCTGGAGTTTTGCGAGACATCTGAGTTGTGAGAGAGAAGGAATGGGAAAGGTGGATCCGTGTGAACACATAAACAGCCGTCAGATTATGATCCGTGTGAAAAAGTGAAAGAAAATGGACGGCTCTTGATGGATCCGGGTGAAGGGTAAAAGTATTGTGTTTCTTTATGCCTTAACACTTGTACATTGTGCATTGAGGGTGTTTTCAACACATTGTTCAATTACCATTCTATCCTTCCTATATCCTTATTAAAGTAGTATAGATATATATACATAGGAGAAGGATCCGTTAGGAACCACCCTTTATTGTGAGAATGGCGAGAACCAGTGTGAACACAAACACTAATTTCTAAAAAAGTCTAAAAAGCACCCAATTTTTTTTTATTTTTTTTACTATTTTTTTGGAAAAATCGCTATATTTTGTTAATAAAAAAATAAAAAAAAATTAAAAAAAAATCGAGTAACAGTTATCCATGCACATGTGCATAGGTATCATTTCTTTGACAAATTCCGTAATTCATTACAAATATTAGTCAATTGCATTTTCATTTACACTACCACGTGTAATACACTACTTTTTACGTTAACAATATTAGAAATGCACATGTGCATCTATATGTATCAGTGATGTGCACAAAATGCAACATATAAATTATATTAATTGTGGCATAAAACTAACCCTTTTTTAGTACTAATGTTGGAAAAAGCGTGTTTTTGTCTTCCTTTTGTATTTTCAGGATTAAATGAGCTCAAATGAACAAAAGAAGCAAAAAGGCAGCTAAATCTAACATAAATACAAGAAAAGGAACAAACGTGGCATGCCCGGCCTCCCCGACAGCATCTTCCCAAGCAAAACAAGAGAACAGAAGGCTGAACATGCCCCGTGCTCAATGAGCACGGGGGCATGCCCAAGTGTCAGCAGAAAAGACAAAGTTGTAGAAACTTCTATCACCCATCACGGGGTCGTGCTCAGCGAACACAGGGCCATGGTCAACTCTAAGATTCGCAGAATCTAGGGAAATCTTGATAGTACAGATACGCTTCTGCACACAAGGTCATGCTCAGCGGACGTGCTCAGCGGACACGGGGGCGTGGTCAACTAATGCAGACAAACTGCAATTAATGAAGAAAGAGAAGGAGGATGGACACGGGGCCGTGCCCGAGCTGCTGTTCAGGCTATAAATAGGGGTGCTTGGCTCATTTGCAAACCATCCCTTGGCACACCACCTCTCTCACACTTCACCCACCCACCACTACCATCACAACACTATCATCTACCACCATCATCCATCATAGAGTGTGTGAGTCATCTCGGGATCCAAGACTGATCGTAAGAGTTCTTGACAATCAAAGGCCATGTTTGCCTAAGTCTCTTACATCACTTGGTGAAGACAAGTGTTTAGTGTAATACTTTTTATTTTTAATCTTTTCGCACTTTTTATTTGGTTATGTATTAATGACTTTAATAACTAGTTTCTTATGTTGAAGGTGATTCTTCATTATCGTTTGTCCGTGGTGTCTTGACATTATTTTACTGTCTATATATAATAAAAGATTTTCACCATTCATATCTCCACGGTCTATATGGAGATATGTTGGCTACCTGGTCGAGGGTTAAGGGAACGGTTTGATAAGAGTCTTGCCATTGTTCAGTGTATAGATCATGCAAAGGACCTGGGTCAAATTTAGTAGGACCTCCTTCAATACCCACTGGTATTGGATTGCGGGGGTCCAAACTCTTTGATCCCCTCATAAGTAAGCTACTATTAAAACTTTAACCTGTCTACTTAGGACTGTATCCCTGCTAACTCAGACTACTTAGCAGAGGGTAACGTCACCTTCAAAAGAGGGGCCTACCACATTATGCATTAGTAACTTAATTAATTATGTTTCAATAATCTGACCCTTTAGGATTGTATCCTTGTTGACTCAAACTACTGGGTTGAGGGTAACGTCACCTTCAAAAGAGGGGCCTACTACAATAACTAAGATAATCTCTTAAAAAGTGCAAAAGTGCAAAAATAATCAAAGGTTACACTACACACGAGTCGGATCCAAGTGATTCATCTTGTCTATCTGTTTTTACTTTTATTTTATTTTTCAGCATTTTAGTTAGTTTTATTTTTCTAGTTTAAAAACCTTTTTACTAACTTTTGATTTGATTAGACGTTGAGGATAAACCGGTACTAAAAGCTCTTGTGTCATTGGATGTGTAACACCCCCAAAATTTCCACCTGCGGAAACCCCGCAAGGAGTGTTACGCATTAGAGTTCGAGCCACCAATCACATTGAACCAATGGTAAATACATAAATAAAACCTGTCATTAATTACTGAAATAAAATGTCAACAAGATACCAATTCCCAAAATGTTGTGTAGCGGAAGCATGTAATCGTTTAACAATCGTTTCATAATAATAATCAAAATCAGTGTATTGTTTATAAGTGAATCCAAGAGTCTCGATCCATGACCACTCCAGCACTTCCAGATAGCAAGCCCATGTTCCAAAGTTAACGACCTACAAGCATGCAAACAAGTGTGTCAGACTACGCTGGTGAGTTCAAGGTTTTGTTAACGTGTTGTGTTACCAGATATATGTTAATGCGATTCAATGTTGCGTTACGATGTCGTTCACGTTAGATACCCTAGGGAGTGTGCCCATGTGTATCCGGGGAGTGGGTACCCCTTAACGACCGATGATATGTTGTACCGTATGCAGCGTCAATGATGGGAATGCCTAACCCCAATGCCCATAACTAGGCATTGGTCAAAGTCAAGGTATCAAACAACCTTGGCAAGCTGTAGGAGGTCTTATATCCGCGTTGTATTCACATGTTGTCCCAGTAATTAGTTCACGCCCGTCCTTACGGCCCGGTGTGAGGGTGCCAAACCTAATAGCGCTATCAACTAATTACCCCATTGCCTTACAGGCAATCCGGTAGATGATTGTTTCTATGTTCCAGTTATTTACCCCAAGTTTCCCTTCCAAATGTTTACCAGTTGTCCCAAAGCACCGGGACGCATGCTTGAGAAAATGCAATGAACTCACCTTGGTTTGCTCGGTAAGATACACGAAAAGATTCAGTTAAGCTACAATGTGATCAACCACGTCCTAGCATGTTTATCATACGAGTCAGGTTTGGTTCAGGTAAAGCACGTATGGTTACACAGAGTTAACACGTTACAACACGTATAGATCATGGCAAACACGTATCACATATTGTCAGTCAAGTTCATATCATACTAACGCTTATACACACCCAAAGATAAAGCCCGATAACAAGCGGCCCAACCGATTGTGCGATCAGCACAACTTGTGCGATCCACAATGGGTTGTGCGATCAGCCTTGTGCCCGGCCCAAATCATATGACCAGCCTAACATGTAAACATACATTTCAACTTGTGCGATCCAAAGGATCTTGTGCGACCGGACTAGCTCAGCCCAAAAGGTACACCCGGCCCAACAGTTAACAAACAACTCAACACAATTAACAGTTTCCATCTAGACCCTAAATCGATCAAACAAGTATATTTCAATCAACTTCTCATGAACTCTAATCAAACCATCCGTGAACAACTTAAACATTCAAACTATCCGATTTATATGAACCTGTAGCCGATCAACATAACCCGATACCAAATTTATATGACATTAACTCATCATTTACCAAGTAAATGTGCACAAGATACCCAGCCCAACCGTCCCATGTTACCTCGATTCCCGTATATGAGACATCATGACTGACATCACACAACTTATCCCCTATAACATAATAACCGACCCACATGATCTAGTGATTATATCATCATTTCAATGAATGAAACCATCACATCGATTCTTTTCATTACAAACCAAAGATCACCTAAAGTCAATGTGTTTAAAAGAAGTAAGATACATTCCACTACACTGATTGTTGTCGGCCATACATATCTGAATGATCACTAATTTTTGCATGTGAGTTTAGTGATTACATTGTCAGAAGCATGTGTGATAATATAATTAGTATATGTTGGCCATTAATAAATTGCATATGAAGTTATTATTATTTGAATGAATAATATCATCACACAACACAAAACTGATCAAGACTCTAACTTATACATCAACATACTAACCAAGTATAATCATCAGCAACCACGCAACTACCCAAGAACATCGCATCGCACAAGATCATCAAGTACAAGTATCACACTAAAATCATCAACAAATCATCCAAATCTCTACATCTAACAGTATTAACTATACATATTGTCCATGTAATCATACCATAAACCACAGAACTTTTAGCGAATCTTGATCGTAATTAACATCTCCTAATTCAAGTTCTCAGTTGACGAGTTCAAACATAAATAATAACAATCAGCCAAGAAATATAAATCGAGACAAGGATAGCTTTACTAACCAAGAGGGACCATGTACGAGAGAGGGTCGAGTCAAGAGGAGGAGAGCTTCGAGTTAGGAAGGTTTGTCGTCGGTCATCAAGGGGAAAGAGGATTAGGGTTTGTCACCTCTTCCAAAAACTACGTACAAACTCCTTCACCCCTCATGTATACGCGTGACATAAAGTTTGGGCTTCTGGCCTGATCTAAACGTGTGGGCCAGTATTAATTCACTAATAGTCTTCGGTCCAATAGGAGTTTTATAAAGTGTCATGTTCACGAATGTTACACAAAGATAGGCTCGGATTGCGTGTTGTCACAGTATCCCCAACTAAAAAGAAATTTCGTCCCGAAATTTGGTACGCACTCACTGAGAAAGCTAGATAAGTTAAAGCTAGGTAAGTTATATCGTTTGCTGGTTTTCCTGGGGTGTCACATCCTCCCCAACTTGAAAGGAATTTCGTCCCGAAATTCACCAGTGATATCAAGAGTTGGTTCAATCCCTTGAACAATTGAGAACATTGAAGTTTCAACATATCCTTCCATTCCTATGTGAACTTCAGTCCACGTATTGAAGTTTAACAAGTCCTGACGATTGTCATATGACTCATGCTAGCGAACCTTGACTTCTTAGCCCATGCTTTCGTTAGATTCCCTGATATATACAACTGATCCGATGACCTCAAATTCCGGTAAGGGTATCACCAGGGTTTCATCGGGCAACCACTGCCTTAAACCTAGGGCATACATACCATTACGATAGTTATCCTGTTTCATCAATTAGCCTGAGTTTGTGAGCCAAGTCACCGTTTGTTCCAGTAATCCGAATGTCTTACGCGTCGTAAAGTAAGCTTGCCATGTTTTCAATAGCATACTGCACCCCCCCAGGGTGATGCTTTTGATTATGACTCGTTTGCCTACAACAAACTCCCAGTGTTTCCTAAGCTAATCAGCTTTCCTAGCGCTCATGCGCTGCCATCAAACAATTTCGGATCTAAGCAAGGTTCGAGAGTTTTGGGCTCAAGTCCTGGACCTGCGATTACGTTGTCAACTACATTAGTCCAACAAGGAGATTAGAGTTACTGTCCAGGTTATGCCTCAGCATGGGCGGTATGCATACTATCATGGTGCAGCTGCATTAGAGCTTCTCCCCAAGATAAGTGTCCTTCCCAAACGTTTACTAAAGTCAGTTATGCACATACTTACAACATGCCTTCGTGGACCCAGATGGTTCGTCACTTTGTTCGATTGTCCTACAGTAATAAGTAATGTTCATGTCAAGACGTGAGTCAAAGGTGTGCGCCATGCCCGCCTTGAATTAGGTATAGTCCAATAGGTAATAGGAGTTGGCACCTCATGCCTATAATCCGTCTCTTCCAGAAAAATTTTCACAAGCTGAGAAGACTCATCAGTTCCCTTGTCTGCAAGGAGGTGTGCTGGTTACATTCAGCGATCAACGGTTGTTACTGTTTGTGTTTCCATTTCGAGTTGTAAATAGGCTAGTGGCAGCATTCATAGCAGTCTGCTCTCATCTTCCACATAGGTGTTGCCAGTTTCTTATACTTCGCCTTGACCTTTCCCAAAGTCAAAAGTCATACCCATACATTGTTAGACGGGTTTTCATGCCCAATCATCAGTACAAGATTTACATGTTCAAACATCTTTCTTTAAAATCCAGTTGAATAGAATTTTCGAAGCCGGTGTGTTTTGCTAACCACAACTTCCCTACCGTTGCTGTGAAATGAGATTTATAGTCGTTCTATGAGTTAATGAATGTCGTTCGTTTCACCAAGGTTGCTCTTCCATGCCCCGCATTGACTCAACATGAAAATTCTCTCCCGTTAATTCCCTAGTTTGTACAGAACGAGTTGGGTCAGGTGGGTTAGAATCGATGGCGAGCTGCAAAGTCCATACACGTTCAGGTTCCACAGTCGTAATCCACCCAGAAGTTCCATCCAACGGTGCCATTTACGGATTTAGCTCCTTCGAAACCAGAGTACACGGAAGGCCCTTGTGATCGGTCTAAGTAACGCATTTGGTACCGTCCAAGTAATGCCTCCGTGTAACTCCAAAGACCACGGTTTCCACCACCAGTTGTGTGTCATGCAGTTCTTCTTTGTAATTTCATTACGTAAGTCGTTATTCTCTCGTGTTGCGTTGGCGTGTAACTGGGACTCTAATTCGGACCATCGTGGTATACCACTGAATCACCCGCACCCTCGGGTAAAGATGATGCTCAGTGAGTTGTAGGGTTGGAATTCAAAAGCTGAGAAGACGCCTTGCTGGTTTGTCTTTCACAAACGCAACACCCTTCTGCACTAAAGAGATTTAAGCGGTGCAACCTTCGAATGTCCGGTGAGTAAGCTGCGATAGTATCTTTCAAGGCCAAGGAGTTGCTGCATCCCCGAAGGAACCTTTGGTGTCGGTCAGTTTCTAACAGGACGCATCTTGGCGAGATTCACGTGCATTCCCACTTCGTTGGTTATATGACCCAAAAAGGGTACATCTCGTATTCAGAAGTTACTTTCATCAAGACTTCGCGCGGTGTGGCTCCTCCCTCAGGAGCTCTCAAATAAGATACAAAGTTGTCCATGACGTCCTTTTCTCTTGAAAAGGGTTCAAAATGTCACCCAATCGCATGGTCGGCTCGCATGATCCATGAGGCTGCTGGTGTGATGATCACTCTAAAGGTCTTGGAGTGCAAAGTTGTATGGCCGAATTGCGTCTGGTAGGCTTCGTTAAGAACTTTCTCCCCTTGGGTTTCCATCTGATAATAATGCGCTCGTAAGTTAATCCTTGAATGAAAGCTCGTCTCTTGTAACTAGTTGATCGGTTTCCGATACATGGCCGCGGCAAACGGTTCTCAACTGTCATCTCGAGGGGTGCTCGATAATTGGTACGTACACACAAAAAAAAACTTATCTTCACGGATATAACTGGGGCTTCCCAACGTGAGAATTAGGTCCGACAAAGCTCCTGTTCAACAGTTCTCGCAGTAGATTTCACAGTTCTTGCAACCCTCCTGGTGTAAGACGGTAAGAGTATGAGTATTTGGAGCTCCCTCTAATCGTGAGATCACAGAGTTTCTGACTAATAGATGTGGTAGTAGACCTAAAAGCTCCTCCAATTGCACTTTGAGATAAGTCACAACAATCGGTGGGTCCTCGATCCTATCTTACTTAGTCTGATCATTAGATATAGTTGCGAATACAGTGAAGTCCTCCTTCCATAGGCGCTTTCGAGGCTGTCATTACTGACATGATACTAATCTTTTCACCACTCTGGTACTTTAGAGCATACAGTGACGCTAAATTTCTTCTCACAGGGTACGTCCGGGCGATATGTCCTAATAACCCACCAACACTAACTATTACGCCGTAACTACCAAGGATAGTAGAGGTAACACCGGTGTCGAATGTCTGTCCTCCGCAATATCGAGTTTGCATCCCAACTAACATATGCGGTTTCCGCTGTCCTGCCATCAGCCGGTTTCATAACAGGTTTGGTTTCAAGAAGCATCAGGGTTAGACGGAATCGAGCCGAAGCGATTTGCCATCCATCCAAGCTACCATGTTGTTATTGTCTTGTCGTCGTCCACGTCAATCCTAAATACCCTTTCGCGAGCACCACTGCCGGTGTTATTGTTACAATCACACGGATTTCTACCATAGTGTCATCGCTCCCTTGGTTGTTGTCGTCTTGAATTATCAACTGCCATTACATGCCGTAGGTACCTTCATTTCCATACTGTAAGCTACTATTACAAGTACCTTGCTGTCACGCTAGTTGTTGCTCCTAATGTTGTTGCTTGAAACAGGACCCTATGATCCTTCACCAACGATGTCCATCTCTTCGCATTTCGTGTCAAGTTCCAAGGTGCTACTCGTTGTGTTGGAAGTTACATAGTCCACATCCTGGTCGATTGTCATCGTTTACGTTTCGATCGATTCATAGAAGTCGGCTCCCATAAGTTGCTGACTAGAGTTAAGGATTCGTTTGGAGTCAAATCGTTGATGTTCATTGTCAATAATTGGGGTCGTTCAGATGTTGAAGTCGGTAGAGTACTAAATTTACCCTTATGCCCATCGTTCTTACAAGTTGACTGGGTAAAACACGGTAGGTTTCCAGAGTGCCGCAGGTGTGACCGCCCTTCCGGGTCTGAGATGTGAGTATACTGAGTTCCAACAACAAAGAGGAGTGAGGGGGAAAGAAAAGGGATTTAAACCAATCATGGGCGCTGCAACATCCACTCAGGGACGTTCGTACAAGCACCTAGCATTCTACTTAGTTCGCTAGACGTTCAAAGGGACGTTCAAGTAATACTCGATAGCATTGCGATTTCAAAAGGATTCAAAGAGAGGTGAGAAAGTCACATTTGAGTGGGAGACGATCACTGTTATGACTCCTATTAGTTTGTTACGTTTCACACTGATCAATTAACAGAGCAGAACCCCTCCTTCACTTGTTAAGCCTCACTGGGACTCGCATGCACCCCACATTATTATTATGTGTGCACCCACAATAATATTGTGATTTGCATGCTCATCTCAGCTCCTCCTAACTCATGTCGAATGGTTCCCCCAACTCGAATAGTAAACATAGAGCATCACACAACATAAGTCACGAATGTTTAGGGAACTACCACCCTATCAGTCATATAACACGTGCAAGGGATACGTAAGTTCATACTATCGTGTTTAACGTGCACCAGCATGCAATATTATATGTAAGTGTCCACTAGTTACGTAGTACAATGAGTATACGAAAGACAAACCTTGCAATCAGGAGCGGAGTGTCATGATCGATTTTCGAAGGTGTTCGGTTATAGTCTGGTTTTACAAAAACGTTTTAAAACCTAGTTCACTATAACCAGTGGCTCTGATACCAACTGTAACACCCCCAAAATTTCCACCTGCGGAAACCCCGCGAGGCGTGTTACGCATGAGAGTTCGAGCCACCAATCACATTGAACCAATGGTAAATACATAAATAAAACCTGTCATTAATTACTGAAATAAAATGTCAACAAGATACCAATTCCCAAAATGTTGTGTAGCGGAAGCATGTAATCGTTTAACAATCGTTTCATAATAATAATCAAAATCAGTGTATTGTTTATAAGTTAATCCAAGAGTCTCGATCCATGACCACTCCAGCACTTCCAGATAGCAAGCCCATGTTCCAAAGTTAACGACAAGCATGCAAACAAGTGTGTCAGACTACGCTGGTGAGTTCAAGGTTTTGTTAACGTGTTGTGTTACCAGATATATCTTAATGCGATTCAATGTTGCGTTACGATGTCATTCACGTTAGATACCCTAGGGAGTGTGCCCATGTGTATCCGGGGAGTGGGTACCCCTTAACGACCGATGATATGTTGTACCGTATGCAGCGTCAATGATGGGAATGCCTAACCCCAATGCCCATAACTAGGCATTGGTCAAAGTCAAGGTATCAAGCAACCTTGGCAAGCTGTAGGAGGTCTTATATCCGCGTTGTATTCACATGTTGTCCCAGTAATTAGTCCACGCCCGTCCTTACGGCCCGGTGTGAGGGTGCCAAACCTAATAGCGCTATCAACTAATTACCCTATTGCCTTACAGGCAATCCGGTAGATGATTGTTTCTATGTTCCAGTTATTTACCCCAAGTTTCCCTTCCAAATGTTTACCAGTTGTCCCAAACCACCGGGACGCATGCTTGAGAAAATGCAATAAACTCACCTTGGTTTGCTCGGTAAGATACACGAAAAGATTCAGTTAAGCTACAATGTGATCAACCACGTCCTAGCATGTTTATCATACGAGTCAGGTTTGGTTCAGGTAAAGCACGTATGGTTACACAGAGTTAACACGTTACAACACGTATAGATCATGGCAAACACGTATCACATATTGTCAGTCAAGTTCATATCATACTAACGCTTATACACACCCAAAGATAAAGCCCGATAACAAGCGGCCCAACCGATTGTGCGATCAGCACAACTTGTGCGATCCACAATGGGTTGTGCGATCAGCCTTGTGCCCGGCCCAAATCATATGACCAGCCTAACATGTAAACAGACATTTCAACTTGTGCGATCCAAAGGATCTTGTGCGACCGGACTAGCTCAGCCCAAAAGGTACACCCGGCCCAACAGTTAACAAACAACTCAACACAATTAACAGTTTCCATCTAGACCCTAAATCGATCAAACAAGTATATTTCAATCAACTTCTCATGAACTCTAATCAAACCATCCGTGAACAACTTAAACATTCAAACTATCCGATTTATATGAACCTGTAGCCGATCAACATAACCCGATACCAAATTTATATGACATTAACTCATCATTTACCAAGTAAATGTGCACAAGATACCCAGCCCAACCGTCCCATGTTACCTCGATTCCCGTATATGAGACATCATGACTGACATCACACAACTTATCCCCTATAACATAATAACCGACCCACATGATCTAGTGATTATATCATCATTTCAATGAATGAAACCATCACATCGATTCTTTTCATTACAAACCAAAGATCACCTAAAGTCAATGTGTTTAAAAGAAGTAAGATACATTCCACTACACTGATTGTTGTCGGCCATACATATCTGAATGATCACTAATTTTTGCATGTGAGTTTAGTGATTACATTGTCAGAAGCATGTGTGATAATATAATTAGTATATGTTGGCCATTAATAAATTGCATATGAAGTTATTATTATTTGAATGAATAATATCATCACACAACACAAAACTGATCAAGACTCTAACTTATACATCAACATACTAACCAAGTATAATCATCAGCAACCACGCAACTACCCAAGAACATCGCATCGCACAAGATCATCAAGTACAAGTATCACATTAAAATCATCAACAAATCATCCAAATCTCTACATCTAACAGTATTAACTATACATATTGTCCATGTAATCATACCATAAACCACAGAACTTTTAGCGAATCTTGATCGTAATTAACATCTCCTAATTCAAGTTCTCAGTTGACGAGTTCAAACATACATAATAACAATCAGCCAAGAAATATAAATCGAGACAAGGATAGCTTTACTAACCAAGAGGGACCATGTACGAGAGAGGGTCGAGTCAAGAGGAGGAGAGCTTCGAGTTAGGAAGGTTTGCCGTCGGTCATCAAGGGGAAAGAGGATTAGGGTTTGTCACCTCTTCCAAAAACTACGTACAAACTCCTTCACCCCTCATGTATACGCGTGACACAAAGTTTGGGCTTCTGGCCTGATCTAAACGTGTGGGCCAGTATTAATTCACTAATAGTCTTCGGTCCAATAGGAGTTTTATAAAGTGTCATGTTCACGAATGTTACACAAAGATAGGCTCGGATTGCGTGTTGTCACAGGATGACCTTGGTATCTTACAAACACTATACTACGCTCACAATGGGTGCACTTGCCCATATGTGTGTTTAGTGTTAGTAAATATCGTGTTTTATGAATTTAAAACTTGGCTAAAAAGTGTAAAAGGGCTTAAAATATACATAAAAAATGTAGCACACTACACGCACATCAAGTTTTTGGCGCCGTTGCCGGGGACACAAGGATTTTAAGAAAGTTAGGAATCAACGGCCTAATTGTTGGACCGCTTTCTGACCCTAAACATTCAGTGTAAGGCAGTTCATCTCCAAATACAAAGGCGGAATCAATGTAGATGAAGTAACACAGCAATTCCTTTCAATTCCTTCTCTTTTTATGCTTTCTGATTCCATTTTGACAGAGTTTGGTTACACAAGCAATGACTAGGTTTCGCTCCAACGTACACGACTACTCCATGTGGTTTCGCTCATACTGACTATATATAGTGCCAGTGGTTTCGCTTATATGACCTGACTAATAAGCGAAACCCCCTTAAAACCAAATGAGCGAAACCCTAAGTGACACAAAAGCGAAACCACCTATACAAATGTTCACATGAGCGAAACCTCTAATATATAACCTAATTTTGACTTCCAAGCTCCTATGTTAACCTATCTTGACCTAAGACTTAATGCAGACGAAGTCAACAGACATTCCATGCATCAACAGACTCCCCCTTGGATGTTGACGAAGTCTTCAGCTCCGAGTCTTCAGTCTTGGTCTTTTCTCCAACTCTCTGTCTTCACATCATAAGCATTCTATCTTCACAGGTTCACAAACTTGTCCTGGCTTTATCTTCAGACTTCCCTTTAGCTGTTGATCCAGACTCCCCCTTTCAAAGACTCCCCCTCTCAGTATGCTAGAATCTGAGGTCTTGATCTGGTTCAAGCTTTGACAATTAGCTTCCGTGGGAATAATGGAGTCCAAAACCTGTGTCTCAAACATCAATCATTACAAACTTATCTTTTCAACAATAAATCACAAACTCAATCAGCTTTAGAAATCCACTCAAGTATTCAGGTTCAAGTTAATGACCCTGATTACTCAATTAATCTACCGAGTCCAATTTAATGACCTTGGTTGATCTTTTGACAATACAGACTGATTTTGTAAAAACTTTTCCAAACATTTTCTGAAAAAATGTAACAAGTATCAAATTAATGAACTTGTTTTAACTTTGAAAACATCTCAAACTCCAACAAAGTAAGCTCTCCTCATTCTTCAGCTCAGAACTTTCCTGCATCTGCTTCAATCTTCGAGAATCCAACGATTAACTCTCCACTTTGGTTTGTCAAAAATAAAGCAGAAATAAAATCTTTTGGATTTTTAATAAAGCGTTCTAAACTAAGAAATGAAAAATAGAAATTTAAATTTGCAGAAAGTAAACTATATACAAACTTATTTTTGGCGAGCGTGTCAGGGAATCATATCAGCTTTTTTAGACAAATTACGAGTACTGTTAAGCTTTATTTCATACTCAGACTTAAACAATTCACCTCGATTGTCGATATACTGATCCATCTTAAATTCTCACACAGATTTCAATCTATTCAGGATACGATTTAGGTGTCTTATGCACTTAGCTCATTCATGTGTCCCACCTCTTGAATATACTCCCGTATCCAGAATCCCAGATATTCAGTCTTACAGGTGAATATACCACAAATGATATTTGTAAGGGATTAAATGTGAGGGCCGTGAGATCTCAGGTCGATACTTCCGTATACGCAGAGAGATGACGGCTTCGACTTTCTGGTGTGTCCCCTTTAGAGGATCTTTTAGTTACAACAACAGCGACTATCAATTTTATTGTTTCATCAGCTTGCTGAGGGCGATGCTATATTTCAAGCATTTGCAGAAAGTATTATTCGGGGACTAGGTCAGAACTTCCATTTAGCAGAAGTCCCGGAATAATACCCCAGATATCACTAAGTATAAAGACCTAGTATCTCAGAATATGGGACATTTCAAACGAGATTTCAGGGGTTACCTATATATCCAAGTAGTGTTCCCCACGAATTTCACAGGTTTGAAAAATTTTAGGTTTATATCCCGAATAAATTTACTAAATGTGCGAAAACCTATCGACACATCATTAGTGAGACTGTTTAACTCATTTAGACTTTTACAATTCTTTAGCATACTGTAATTGTCTAGCCGATGTACTATCATTTTCCCTTTATACACAAGCTCTTTTTCAATTTTATATTGTTTTTGTATTTTTGCATTTTTTACGGTTTTTGTATTTTCTAAAAATAAACTATATACATCTACTCCCCCTAAATACCAAAACAGGTAAAAAATCGACAAACCATTGCAGATTGTTTCTCATCTTCATCCATAACAATACTCTCATCAACGCCAATTATGCCATCCGACACCGAAAGAAGCTTCATACCATTCAGTTTTAACAAATATTTAAACCGATTTTTATCAAAAGCTTTGGTTTGTAAATCAGCTTTCTGTTCGTCAGTGTGGATTTTCTCAATTCGTATCAACTTTTTCTCGAAGCAATCTCGAATAAAGTGATGACGAATTTCTATATGTTTAGTTTTAGCGTGATGAACCGGATTCTTTGTTATATTTATTGCGGCCTCATTATCAACAAAAAGAGGTGTGTTAAGAAACTGCAAACCGTAGTCGCGCATCTGTTGTTATATCCACAGGATCTGAGAGCAGCAACTGCTAGCAGAAACATACTTCGCTTCACATGTAGATAACGCCACAGGCGTTTGTTTCTTACACTGCCAGGTAACCAATCTAGGTCCAAAGAACTGGCATCCTGCAGTCGTTGATTTGGTATTGACTTTGCAACATCCGAAATCCGAATCGGAATACCCTTCGAGCGTAATACCACAACCCCAATGTAGGAGTTCCTTTCAGGTAGCGCTGCGAGGCACGTTGGGTATAGGATATCAGGACGTGAAGCAGTTAGATACGTCAAAGAACCTATCATGGAACGGTAGAACGTTTCATCAGCCTTGTCTCCGGTGAGATCTGGATGAATCCCATGATTTGTTGCAAGTGGGGTAGCAGCTGGAGTAGAACTTGACATTCCAAATTTCTCTAGAATATCATGCACGTACTTCATCTGGTGAATGAATATTCCCTCAGGTAGTTGTTCAACTTGTAGTCCCAGAAAGAATTTCATCTCCCCCATTGATGACATTTCAAATTTTTGCTTCATCACCTGTTCGAAATCTTTGCACAATTTCTCATTCGTTGACCCAAAAATTATATCGTCCACATAAATCTGAATTATCAGAAGATGTCCGTTGTCACACCCTGGCTTTGCGGAAGCGTGGTTAATTTGGTGTGACTTCTTAATACCATAGCTTAACCATAACAAAGCTATATGAATAAAAACCATGCAAGATCATCCATTCAATTTAGTTTTAAAATCCAAAAACAACAACATTGTTTTAACGGGAAAACACCCTAACAACCATAACCTTGTTCAACAAACATTACAAACTTAAACATAACATGAACATGGTTTAAGGACTGTGACTTGTCCAGGAAAGAGTCACATTCCCTAAACCCGGATGACCTCGTACTAGTGCAGCGGGAAAACGTGCCATACCGTGCCAGATCCCTTTAATTCCCTGAAATACATGTAAGTTGAAAAATCAACAATAATGTTGAGCGAGTTCATGTGTAAGTGAGTAAATAAACCTTTGTATTTATCAAAATCCTGGTATGTAGCAAATAAGGAAAAAGAGATCACCAATGGTTTGCAAGGCCATTGATATGTGTGAAATGCTAGTAGGAAGGCTCAAACCTAGCAGATTTATGCGCCGGGTACAAAGTCATCCCGAGGTCCGTTATGCTGGGCCTGGGACTGGGCTCGCTACACCCAAATAGATCTATCGCTCCTGCCCCTCGGTCCTACCCTGAGGATTAATGACCTCAAGTTTCCGCCTACCCATTCACATGATCTAAATAGTAACCCTCCTTATGCTAACCATACCATGTATAAAGTATTCATAATCAAAGTAACATGTATTTCACCCCCGCAGTTTAGAAAACTGAAAACAGTTAAGAGAAAAGAGGGACGTGAACTCACAGCGGTGCGTCTCTACCAAGTAATACTCCAAGTCAAGCAGCTGTGCAACGACCTACATGTACTAACTCTATTAGACGGACGGCCGTGCCTTAGCTTTATGGTTTACTTTTTAGGAAATAGTTAGACAACTATTTCGTGTTTTCATTCTGTGCATACTTGGTAATTATTTTCCTTCCCAAGGGTGGGGGATTTAATACATGTGTGTTCGTAATATATTATTAAGTCTCACTTAATATATATTTATTTCTAACTCCAAAATATAAATATTCTTCTCAAAAATATTATATTTTTGTTTCACATAATTTTCCCAAAATAATACTTTGTCAAATATACGCGTGCATAAATATTTCCGTAAAATGCATAAGTTACGTTTTAACGATTGAGTGGTAATAGTAATTACCGGTGTAACTTATATGATTATCGTGAAAGCGTTTGTATTATTTTGGATTCGTTATCATTCGATAATATTATTTTTACTCTAAAAATAATATTTATGTATCTTCACAAAATAATCATAAACACGCATCAAGTGATTTATGAAAAATATATATATTAAATATATATTTACTAAGTTTTATTTTGTGAAATCCCACCTCCGATATTTTGTAAATAAAGTCGTGGCGAAACTTATATATTTTGAAAACATGTCAAAAAGTATGTCTAACACTTATAGTGAAAATAATTCTAAGTGTTAGGTTTTTGGAAAAATTTCGCCAGAGTTTCCTGTGTAACTGGAGGTGGCCACGCTTTCAAGCGTATCATTTTCTTTTACAAATCAGTTCAACAATTTTCTTATTCAATCAAAACAACGTCCAACACAACAACTAGTTAATAAATATGTAAATCGCATAAATCGCATGTACTTGTAGTTTTTCCAAGACTATGGTGTAAATCCCATCACTTTTAGCGGATCTTTATATAAAGCAATCCGATCTCATAAAAACCTTGCTTTTAAAGAAATCCCGTCTTTACATCTTCTTGTAAATTTTACAAAAATTGTTATTTGTCGAAACTTTGCGTTACACAAGTGTTTACACACTTGTGTGTTCTAAAAATCATTCTAGTTATCATAAGATCCGTCTTTAGAAAACATGATTTTTCTTGACACTCGGTCCTTTGAAAATACCACTTGTAGATACGTAGATCTACTAGTTTTAAACACTATTTTACAAGTAAAACGCTTTTACACAAGTTCATGATTCGTGTGTGGTAGAGTTTCACCCTTTAACCCTTGCTTCATTCAAAACAACCTTATGTCATGATTCATGATCATGACCAACCCGGGTTAAATGATGATCCGAGCTACCACAACATAGATCGGGTCCGAATAACCACACAATTTAATTACTACAACATTTACACAACTTATAAGCTTTTAACCATCTTTTTAAGTGCTTTTAGTAAACTTTAAAGCATCATCTTGTAAGATTTCGAGTTTTAACCGTTACACATCATATTAACCACTTTAAAATAGTTCGAGTAGGTGATTTAAGTAACATGCCACTAGCTCGAGGCTAGGGAAGAATCTAAGCGCAAATAGGGTGGATAAAAGCAAGAGAATGAGGTCCTTCGAGCTCCGAGTGCACCAAGACTCCTTATGCGTGACCCTTGACACTTGAATGATCTTGGAATGTGAATATGGAAGCCGAAAATATGATGGGTGGACAAGGGGGTGTTCGGCCGAAGCCTTGAGAGAGCAAGAGAGAGTGTGATGTGTGAAGTTATGAGAATGTTGTGCAAAGGTTGCTTCTTATAGACAAAGATGAGTTTATGGTCCAAGGGTCCTAGTGTTCTCTTGATATGGGACCAATCCTATTAAAATAATGAACGTAGTACACTTGATGGTCACCAAGTGACCGAAATCTTCCAAGGGGGGGGGGTCTAGTTCATTTTCAACTAATTAGTTGAATATTAGCTAGGTTAAGTTAGTTAAGTTAGGGTTTAACTCGGTTAGTTGTGCGTTGTGCTTTAGGGCGGGTGTTAGGGTATTCAGGGACCCTAACTGGTTCAGAAAATGATGAATAATGTTTATGGCAATATTTTCATGTTCCGGGTATAGTCCGGTTGTTCGGTTGGATAGTAATCCGTTAAAGCGTTAAACAAAGCTTTAAACTGTCGTTAATACCATTTTTAGTGACACAACTTATTCCCGACACTTTGGAAAGTGTCTAGTGATATTTTCTCATGTTTTGGCACTTTATTAGTGAGCTAAAAGCTGAATTGTTGATTAAAGTGCTGAGTTTTGTGCTTAGTGTATGTCCTAGGCACATCCTGTCATTGTATCTTATTCCTAGAGACGCAGTTCTACAACCCTTGTATCCCTACACTCACTATGGGTGTAGTAAAATCTTTCTGGCTCATTCAGGCCTTAGAGGCAGTGTCTGCCTGATGCTGGCTTTATCAGCATGTTCAATAGGTTATCCGTTCATAGTGCTACTGTGCTTTTGTGCATCATGTTTGTCACTAAGGTTCAGCATGTAAATAATGTAGTGACAGTAATTAAAGTATGATGCAGGTATATACAAGTATCAGAAATCAAGTAGTAGTTCATCAGTAATTTCAAGCAAGCACAGTAATTAAGCAGTAATTAGTCATTAATTAAGTCGTACAGATACCTGGTTTAGTGAGGGTTGTCACATTCTCCCCCCGTTAGAAAAATTTCGTCCCGAAATTTTAAGTTCTGCTTCTAGTCGCAGGGTTCTTGGGAAATAAGTGGGGGTATTTCTCTTTCATCCGGTCCTCGCGTTCCCAGGTGTATTCAGGACCATGTCTGGCATTCCAACGAACCTTGACGAGCTTGACACTGCTCCGGCGGGTCTTGTTTATTTTCCAATCCGTAACCTCAACGGGTTCTTCAACGAAGTGGAGCGTGTCGTCAACATGAATTTCGTCGGTAGGGATGACAACGGTATCTTGCGTTGGACTCTTCCTCAATTTTGATACGTGGAACGTATCGTGAACACCATTCAGTTCGGCAGGTAGATCCAACTTGTATGCTACGGACCCAATTCTTTCCAGAATTCTGAACGGGCTAATATACCGCGGATTCAACTTCCCACGCTTCCTGAAGCGTGCCACACCCTTCCAGGGTGATACCTTCAACAAAACCATATCTCCTACCTCAAACTCCAGAGGTTTCCTTTTTCAATCCGCGTAAGCTTTCTGACAGTCACGAGCCGCACTGATGCGATCTCGGATCTGTGCAATCTTATCTGTGGTTTCCTGGACCACATCAGGACCAACCAACTGTCTATCACCTGCGTCAGACCAACAAAGCGGTGATCTGCACTTGCGGCCATATAGAGCTTCGAATGGCGCAGCACCAATACTGGCATGGTAGCTGTTGTTGTATGAAAATTCGACCAAAGGCAAATGCTTATCCCAGCTACCGCCCAAATCCATCACACAAGCTCTCAGCATGTCTTCCAAAGTCTGTATCGTCCGCTCGCTTTGACCGTCGGTCTGCGGGTGAAACGCGGTGCTCATATTCAACTGCGAGCCAAAAGCTTCTTGGAAGGATTGCCAAATCCTTGATAAGAACCTTCCGTCTCTATCAGAAATGATGGAGAGAGGTACTCCATGGCGTGTAACAATTTCTCTCATGTAAATTTCGGCCAACTTGCTCGTATTATCCTTCTCTCTGATAGGTAAAAAGTGCGCTGACTTCGTTAATCGATCCACTATTACCCAAATAGCGTCATGGCCTTTTGGCGTTCTTGGCAACTTTGTAACAAAATCCATTGAGATTTGTTCCCATTTCCACTTGGGAATTTCCGGTTGTTGCAGAAGTCCTGAAGGCTTCTGGTGTGTTCCGCTTTAACCTTAGCGCATGTTAAACACTTGCTCACATAAACGACCACATCGCTTTCATCCTAGGCCACCAATAATAATCCTTGAGGTCCTGGTACATCTTATCCGCTCCAGGGTGGATAGAGTATCGAGATTTGTGAGCTTCATCAAAAATAACCTTCCTTAAACCTCCAAACAAAGGAACCCAAATCCTTTTCTCAAAATATAACATTCCTTCCCCGTTTGGTACCAATAGCTTCTCCATCCCACGGAGATATTCCTCTTCAAGGTTCCCTTCCTTGAGAGCTTCTTTCTGCGCGGCACGAATGCGCAAGGAAAGATCGGTCTGAATTATCATTTCCAAAGCCCTAACCCTTATGGGCTTGATCCTCTCCTTTCGACTTAGGGCATCAGCGACCACATTCGCCTTCCCTGGATGATACTTTATCTCGCAGTCGTAGTCGTTCAACAACTCGACCCATCGTCTCTGCCTCATATTCAACTCCTTCTGGTTGAATATATGTTGTAGACTCTTGTGATCTGTGAAAATTGTACACTTCGTACCATAAAGGTAGTGTCTCCAGATCTTTAAAGCGAAAACCACTGCGCCTAGTTCCAAGTCATGCGTGGTATAGTTCTTTTCATGCACTTTCAGCTGACGCGATGCGTAAGCTATAACCTTTTGGCGTTGCATCAACACACAACCCAATCCTTGACGCGAAGCGTCGCAGTATACCACAAAATCATTTGTACCTTCCGTTAGTGCTAAGATTGGCGTGTTGCAGAGCTTATCCTTCAATATCTGGAACGCTTCTTCCTGTTTGATTCCCCAATCAAACTTCTTATCTTTCTGCGTGAGGAGCGTCAATGGTTGAGCAATTTTTGAAAAATCCTCAATGAATCTCCGATAGTAGCCAGCCAAACCCAAGAATTGCCGAATCTCGGTTGGCGTCTTTGGCCTTTCTTAACTCTTGATTGCTTCGATCTTGGTGGGATCAACATGAATTCCATCTCCATTCACCACGTGTCCTAGGAACTGGACTTCTCGTAGCCAAAACTCGCACTTAGAGAATTTGGCATACAACTGTTCCTTCTTCAGCAGTTCCAAAATGGCTCTTAGATGTTGTTCGTGCTCGGCCTTTGTCCTTGAATAAATCAAGATGTCATCGATGAACACTATCACGAACTTATCCAAGTACGGCTTGCAAACTCGATTCATCAAATCCATGAACACTGCAGGTGCGTTTGTCAACCCAAACGACATAACCAGGAACTCGTAGTGTCCATATCGAGTTCTGAAGGCTGTCTTCGGGATTCTCTCCTCCTGTATCCTTAACTGATGGTATCCAGATCGAAGATCGATCTTAGAGTAAAAACTTGAACCTTGCAGTTGGTCAAACAGATCATCAATCCTTGGCAGAGGGTATCTATTCTTGATCGTCAACTTGTTCAACTCCCGGTAGTCAATGCACATACGAAAACTACCATCCTTCTTCTTGACAAACAGGACCGGAGCTCCCCAAGGCGAGAAGCATGGTCGGATAAATCCCTTGTCTAACAACTCCTGAAGTTGTGTCGACAGTTCTTGCATCTCAGAAGGGGCAAGTCTATAGGGTTCCTTAGCCACAGGCGCGACGCCTGGAACTAAGTCAATGTGGAACTCTACTTGCCTCTGAGGCGGCAATCCAGGCAAGTCCTCTGGGAAGACTTCTGGATATTCCCTCACGACAGGGATGTCTTCGATCTTCGGTTCTTCAGCTTTCTTATCCACAACGTGTGCCAGAAAGCAGCACATCCCTTCTGTAAACACTTTCGCGCTTTCAAGCAGCTGATAATCCTTAACGGCGTATCACGCTTCTCTCCGTGAATCACAATTGTCTCGCCATCTTCGGTTGGGATACGAACGACCTTTTCATGACAAACTATCTCTGCCTTGTTGCCTGATAACCAATCCATTCCTACCACCACGTCGAAGCTTCCCAACTGGACTGGTAGTAGATCCAGAGCAAACTCACGCTCTCCCAATTCGATGACACAACCTCTGATAACTTCATTGGCTTCTACCAACTTTCCATTAGCCAATTCGATTGAGTACGGAACATCTAATTTACTAGCGGCTAACCCAAGCATATTCTTAAACTCTAACGACACGAAGCTATAATCGGCGCCAGTATCAAATAAAACGGATGCATAGCGTTGGTTTACAGGGAACGTACCAGTAACGACATTGGGGTCCTGGCGTGCTTCCCTTGCTTCAATGTTAAACACTCTACCACGGGCTTGGTTTAACTCCGGGCAGTTCCTCTTGTAGTGCCCAAGATCACCACAGTTGAAGCATCCGGGCCTTTGCCCATTTCCACCACCATTTCCAACTTGATTGTTCCTCTGGTTATGATTCGCAGCGCCCGCTTGATTAGCATTGTTAACTCGATTTCCATCACCTCCATTGTTCCCTTGTGGGCGATTTCCATTTCCGCCCCGGTTGGTGTTTCTGTTTCCGAAACCTCCCTGGCTTCTCTGGCCAGCTATGGCCCAACAAGAATCCTTCAAGTGGCCAGTCTTTCCACACGCTTCACAAATTTTCAAACCACAACGGCCAGAATGGTGGCGCTGGCAGGTATTACACTTGGGCTGGGTGCCCATGTATCCTTTTCCTTTCTTCCCACTACGTACCAGCTGCAACCTGAGCTGGCGTGCTTGATTCCCTTTCTTGACCACACCTCTAGTGCCTTGCTTGAAGTTTGAAAACTTCCGTTTGTTACCTCCTGATGACTCCACATGAGTCTCTTTCTTCTTTGGCTCAGTTTCATCAAACTTGTTCAGGCGAATAGCTTCCTCGGTGAGAGCCACGCTCAAATCAATCGCCTCAGTAATAGTCGCAGGCTTGGAGGAGGTCACCATGCTTATGATTTGAGGAGCTAATCCCCAAATAAAACTTTCAATCCTTTTGAACTCCGGAGTGACCATGTAGGGTACCACATGTGATAAGTCGTGGAACCTCTGAACGTACTCTGCGATCTTTAGACCTTCCATCTTTAAATGCCAGAACTCTGTTTCCAATCTTTGGATTTCAGCGCGGGAACAATACTTTTTGCGCATAAGTTCCTTCAGTTCGGCCCAGGTTAGCGCGTAGGCAGCAGCTTCACCAAGTGTCTGTACTTGCAAATTCCACCAAGATAGGGCTCCATCCAATAATAGCCCAGAGATATAGGTGACTTGCTGATCTAGTGCGCATTTGCTCATGCGAAGAACAGATTCAGTTTTCTCAGCCCAACGAACAAAGGCGACAGCACCTCCTGTGCCATCAAAGTTGACCGGCTTGCATTCTAGAAACTGCTTGTAGGTGCACCCTGCACGTACAATATAACATGTGAACGGCATTAGCATCTTTGCAATAGATATCCAATTAGGTCATGGTATGTCTAAATGACTTAGTATTACCATGAGGTGGGTTGTTGTTGTTGCCAGTGTTGCCTGAGTTGCTTCCACTAATCCCTCCTTGAGAGGCGGCGTATTGTGTAATGGCAGCAGCAATGATCTGCTGGAGTTCTGCCTGATTGGTAGGCATTTGCGGTTCTTGACGTCTCGGCGGCATCTTCTAAAGATGTGTTTACGTCGGTCAGGCCATAATAAAGCGCACGTATATAATAATAGTAATAGTACATAACATCTCATGTTATCAGTATATCATTCACAAATCATCTCTTATCACAAATATCATTCACACAACATCCCATGTCATCAAAACATAAATAATCAATCAAGCATCAAATATGATGAGAATACTGCGATTGCCATATATCGAGACCACGTAGTAAGTGTATCAGTACATCACAGTGTCATACAACATCAATTAACTAGGGGCTACATCACCCCTGTCCAAAAACTATATCGAATCAGTGTCACTACATCTCATGTACAAAATCAACAAAAGTCATAATCAGAAAGTAGTCTCCAAAAATGCTGTGCAGTCAAAAGCAATCGCTGTCTTCTCACCAATGTCTACCCAAACGGTACTGATGAGCTCTATACGGATGGCGGTGGAGGAGGGGGAAAGTGAGTGTAAAACAAACGACGCAACTGGAGCCAGTCCTCCTCCATGGCTCTCTGAGTACGAAGGAAAGAAGCAACCTGCTGCTCTAGTGCAAAGAGGCGTGCAGCATAATCTGGGGGTACCGGTCGAGAAGGCTGCAAAGGAGAGTGGGTCTGACCCTGGCACTAACACGGCGGCGGCTGAGCTCTCTCCAGCTCCTGAATGCGCTGTGTGTGTGCCTCGTGCTGAAAAACAAAAGACATCAAAACGTCCTCAATAGTGTGCCCCATGTGGAAAGGATGGTAGGGGTCAGTCGGTGGCATGACAGGCGGTGATGACCAGAGAAACGGCTCCCTGGCTGGATCAAAAGGTGCCACATGATATGGAGAAACAGGGGGTAAAACAGGTGGAAACTGTGGCATGAAGGGAACAGATGTCGGCACATGCCCAAAGGGATGGGCCGAGGAACCCTCTCCAGGTCGCGCTGGAGGTGTAAACTGAGGAAATGAGAAGGAGAAATCAACGTGACGAGTATCAGTGATCTGAGGTGGAATAGGTGGAACCTCATCATCAGCAGGAATCCACCCGTGCTGTGCGTGCTCATCTCGTGGATCCATGTGTGTCGCGAACAGTGCATGCTCGGGCTGTAGTGGAACGGGATCAGGTGGGGGAGCAACAAGAGGGTGAACGGGTGCATCAGCAATAAGTGGGTGATCAACATGATCAGCAGCAATGACATGATCGCCCTCCAACAACGGAGCATCCACAGGGTGATCATCTACAGGTGGGTCAGCAATCACACGCTCAATAGGCATGCTAACATGAACGGGGTCATGCTCGAGCACAGGGTCTAGAGCGGCTGCCTGCTCAGGGGCGATGGCAGGGTCGGGATCATCAAAAGCCATCTCAAAGTCAAACTCGGGGTCGATGGGATCCACTGGGTCAGCTGGGTCAACTGGATCCTCCATAGGCTGATCCATAGGTATAAACTCTATATCCTGATCTGGGTCGAATCCCGGGGGAAAGATAGGATCGGAATCCTCCACATCCTCGTGGTCGAAAGCAAAGCTAGGTATAGGGGCAACAGAGGATGCCTGGTCAGGATCTGAACCATGTGAAAAGTGTTGTGCGCTCAGAGTGTGGGAAGGTGCGGAGGCCACAGACTCGAAGGAGTCTGGAGCAGGTGAGTGTGCAGGTGACTCCGCAGCTGGAGCATCTGCAAGCAGTAAAAGTCCTCCGTCGGCTATGAGGGCCTCGCCCTCCTCATCGTCCTCTAGGAGATCATCGTCAAACAGATCAATGTCGCCGTCAGCCTCGGCGTCAAGAAGTAAATCGTAGGCAGGGTAAACAGCTAAGGGTATGGGAGCAGGAATCTCCACTAACGGTAGGTACTCAACAAGAGGGCCATCGGCGAGCTCATCAGCCTCATCAGGTAGCGCGAAGGGCTGAAAGTCGTCCTCGTTCGTGCTAGAAACGTCCGACGTGTGTACCTCGTGCTCTAAAGATGCTAGGTCATCTGATACTACAGGTCTAGGTCCTGTGGTGTCTGAGTCACATACGCACAAACATGTCGCATGGCACTGGCGACTCATGATGTCTGTAACATAATCACAAATAAGCACAAATAATCAGTCATACAATCAGATAAACACATTAGTCACCAAGTAAGAAATCACATAATTTTCCTAGTCCCACTAGCCTCCCAGTCTCCTAGACTGACACTCCTAGTCCCACTAGCCAAATTCTCCCTGTCTCTAAGACTGCTCTATCATCTACCTCGACCTCTTAGATCGAGCCTCGGCCTCCAAGTCCGAGCCTCAGCCTCCAAGACTGAGCCTATTTTCCCTAGTCTCACTAGCCCTCTACCTCGATCTCTTAGATCGAGCCTCGATCTCCAAGACCGAGCCTCAGCCTCCAAGACAGAGCCTATAAATAAATAAATAAAATGTGCTCAACATTTGTTTGTAAAAACGTTTTGGATCTGGACTTAAGTTGTATGCAGTAAAAATGTTTTCGTGAGAGCCCTAGTGATCATAGTCTAGACTCGAGAAGGAATCCTAGTTCGCAATGATCAGAGCTCTGATACCAAGCTGTCACACCCTGGCTTTGCGGAAGCGTGGTTAATTTGGTGTGACTTCTTAATACCATAGCTTAACCATAACAAAGCTATATGAATAAAAACCATGCAAGATCATCCATTCAATTTAGTTTTAAAATCCAAAAACAACAACATTGTTTTAACGGGAAAACACCCTAACAACCATAACCTTGTTCAACAAACATTACAAACTTAAACATAACATGAACATGGTTTAAGGACTGTGACTTGTCCAGGAAAGAGTCACATTCCCTAAACCCGGATGACCTCGTACTAGTGCAGCGGGAAAACGTGCCATACCGTGCCAGATCCCTTTAATTCCCTGAAATACATGTAAGTTGAAAAATCAACAATAATGTTGAGCGAGTTCATGTGTAAGTGAGTAAATAAACCTTTGTATTTATCAAAATCCTGGTATGTAGCAAATAAGGAAAAAGAGATCACCAATGGTTTGCAAGGCCATTGATATGTGTGAAATGCTAGTAGGAAGGCTCAAACCTAGCAGATTTATGCGCCGGGTACAAAGTCATCCCGAGGTCCGTTATGCTGGGCCTGGGACTGGGCTCGCTACACCCAAATAGATCTATCGCTCCTGCCCCTCGGTCCTACCCTGAGGATTAATGACCTCAAGTTTCCGCCTACCCATTCACATGATCTAAATAGTAACCCTCCTTACGCTAACCATACCATGTATAAAGTATTCATAATCAAAGTAACATGTATTTCACCCCCGCAGTTTAGAAAACTGAAAACAGTTAAGAGAAAAGAGGGACGCGAACTCACAGCGGTGCGTCTCTACCAAGTAATACTCCAAGTCAAGCAGCTGTGCAACGACCTACATGTACTAACTCTATTAGACGGACGGCCGTGCCTTAGCTTTATGGTTTACTTTTTAGGAAATAGTTAGACAACTATTTCGTGTTTTCGTTCTGTGCATACTTGGTAATTATTTTCCTTCCCAAGGGTGGGGGATTTAATACATGTGTGTTCGTAATATATTATTAAGTCTCACTTAATATATATTTATTTCTAACTCCAAAATATAAATATTCTTCTCAAAAATATTATATTTTTGTTTCACATAATTTTCCCAAAATAATACTTTGTCAAATATACGCGTGCATAAATATTTCCGTAAAATGCGTAAGTTACGTTTTAACGATTGAGTGGTAATAGTAATTACCGATGTAACTTATATGATTATCGTGAAAGCGTTTGTATTATTTTGGATTCGTTATCATTCGATAATATTATTTTTACTCTAAAAATAATATTTATGTATCTTCACAAAATAATCATAAACACGCATCAAGTGATTTATGAAAAATATATATATTAAATATATATTTACTAAGTTTTATTTTGTGAAATCCCACCTCCGATATTTTGTAAATAAAGTCGTGGCGAAACTTATATATTTTGAAAACATGTCAAAAAGTATGTCTAACACTTATAGTGAAAATAATTCTAAGTGTTAGGTTTTGGAAAAATTTCGCCAGAGTTTCCTCTGTAACTGGAGGTGGCCACGCTTTCAAGCGTATTATTTTCTTTTACAAATCAATTCAACAATTTTCTTATTCAATCAAAACAACGTCCAACACAACAACTAGTTAATAAATATGTAAATCGCATAAATCACATGAACTTGTAGTTTTTCCAAGACTATGGTGTAAATCCCATCACTTTTAGCGGATCTTTATATAAAGCAATCCGATCTCATAAAAACCTTGCTTTTAAAGAAATCCCGTCTTTACATCTTCTTGTAAATTTTACAAAAATTGTTATTTGTCGAAACTTTGCGTTACACAAGTGTTTACACACTTGTGTGTTCTAAAAATCATTCTAGTTATCATAAGATCCGTCTTTAGAAAACATGATTTTTCTTGACACTCGGTCCTTTGAAAATACCACTTGTAGATACGTAGATCTACTAGTTTTAAACACTATTTTTCAAGTAAAACGCTTTTACACAAGTTCATGATTCGTGTGTGGTAGAGTTTCACCCTTTAACCCTTGCTTCATTCAAAATAACCTTATGTCATGATTCATGATCATGACCAACCCGGGTTAAATGATGATCCGAGCTACCACAACATAGATCGGGTCCGAATAACCACACAATTTAATTACTACAACATTTACACAACTTATAAGCTTTTAACCATCCTTTTAAGTGCTTTTAGTAAACTTTAAAGCATCATCTTGTAAGATTTCGAGTTTTAACCGTTACACATCATATTAACCACTTTAAAATAGTTCGAGTAGGTGATTTAAGTAACATACCACTAGCTCGAGGCTAGGGAAGAATCTAAGCGCAAATAGGGTGGATAAAAGCAAGAGAATGAGGTCCTTCGAGCTCCGAGTGCGCCAAGACTCCTTATGCGTGACCCTTGACACTTGAATGATCTTGGAATGTGAAGATGGAAGCCGAAAATATGATGGGTGGACAAGGGGGTGTTCGGCCGAAGCCTTGAGAGAGCAAGAGAGAGTGTGATGTGTGAAGTTATGAGAATGTTGTGCAAAGGTTGCTTCTTATAGACAAAGATGAGTTTATGGTCCAAGGGTCCTAGTGTTCTCTTGATATGGGACCAATCCTATTAAAATAATGAAGGTAGTACACTTGATGGTCACCAAGTGACCGAAATCGGCCAGGGGGGGGGGTTCTAGTTCATTTTCAACTAATTAGTTGAATATTAGTTAGGTTAAGTTAGTTAAGTTAGGGTTTAACTCGGTTAGTTGTGCGTTGTGCTTTAGGGCGGGTGTTAGGGTATTCAGGGACCCTAACTGGTTCAGAAAATGATGAATAATGTTTATGGCAATATTTTCATGTTCCGGGTATAGTCCGGTTGTTCGGTTGGATAGTAATCCGTTAAAGCGTTAAATAAAGCTTTAAACTGTCGTTAATACCATTTTTAGTGACACAACTTATTCCCGACACTTTGGAAAGTGTCTAGTAATATTTTCTCATGTTTTGGCACTTTATTAGTGAGCTAAAAGCCGAATTGTTGATTAAAGTGCTGAGTTTTGTGCTTAGTGTATGTCCTAGGCACATCCTGTCATTGTATCTTATTCCTAGAGACGCAGTTCTACAACCCTTGTATCCCTACACTCACTATGGGTGTAGTAAAATCTTTCTGGCTCATTCAGGCCTTAGAGCAGTGTCTGCCTGATGCTGGCTTTATCAGCATGTTCAATAGGTTATCCGTTCATAGTGCTACTGTGCTTTTGTGCATCATGTTTGTCACTAAGGTTCAGCATGTAAATAATGTAGTGACAGTAATTAAAGTATGTTGCAGGTATGTACAAGTATCAGAAATCAAGTAGCAGTTCATCAGTAATTTCAAGCAAGCACAGTAATTAAGCAGTAATTAGTCATTAATTAAGTCGTACGGATACCTGGTTTAGTGAGGGTTGTCACATCCGTCGACCTCTTTAGTGAAGAGAGTGGCATCCACTTTTCCACGTATGAAACTGTTGGCTAGTAGGTGTTGAGACAAAGTCTCGTACCAAGCTCTCGGGGCCTGGTGTAAACCATACAGTGCTTTGTCCAATAAGTAGACCTTGTTTTTGTGGATTGGGTCAGTAAAGCCCGGCGGCTGACTGACATAAACCTCCTCTTTGACCTTCCCATAAAGAAACGCCGATTTTACATCCAACTGATAAACTTTGAAGTTCTTCCAAGACGCAAATGCAAGGAAAATTCTGATTGCCTCTAGTCGTGCAACAGGAGCATAGACTTCTTTAAAATCAATCCCCTCCTGTTGACTAAAGCCCTGAACAACGAGTCGAGCTTTGTTCCTTACAACAACTCCTCTATCGTCTCTCTTATACTTGAATACCCATTTTGTATTGATTTTCCTTTGAGCATCCGGTAAATCCACTAGCTTCCACACTCCCAACTTTTCAAACTGACTTAACTCTTCTTGTATCGCAATGACCCAAGAGTCTTCAGTAAGCGCCTCTTTATACGTTCTCGGTTCGATCTGCGAGATAAAATAACTTAATAAAAATTCAGTTTGTAAAGGTGCTACTGTAGAATAAAAACATATTAAGCCCTGGTCTATTTGACGTCTCGTGCGAACTCCTGAATGCAATTCTCCTATGATCAACTCCTCTGGATGATATGAAATAGTTCGCGGCATTACTTCGCTTGGAACATCCACATCACCTTCTAGATTAGTAACATTTTGATTTGCACTTTGTTCACCAATTTGGTTTATTTGACTTGAATCCTGAATCTGTTCCACCTCAGAATCTGAATCTCGATGATCAAAGATCGGCATGTTCTCAGATTCCTGATTATCATTCTGATCCGACTGATTATCTTGAGCAACTTCGTTCTGTTGGACATCATTGTGTTCACCAGCATTACTCGGACCTGCTTCATTGTCATTTGAAGTTTCCCATGGTCGTCTTGAATACTCAGCTGGGAACCTTTGTTGTGACTCCTACTCACGCAAAATATCCAATTCATCAAAGAAATCTTCTTCTTCTTCTTCCTCTTCAATCATGTCAAACGATTCCCACAACTTGTCATAATGATATCGCCATGAATCTCCTGGACTTTGTGGTGGTACAGTATAACCTTGACATTCAACATTTGCAGCTTCAATAATCCGCTTCTCACTTGGAATGAAGACACGACGTGTAGGACTTGAATATCCAACAAATATACCCTCAATGCACTTCAGACCAAACTAATAAGGCTCTATAACTATACAGGGTGACCCAAATGTTTCTAGATACTTCAAATTCGGTTTACGATTATTGATCAGCTCAAAGCATGTTTTGTTGAACTTTTTGACAGTGAGAACCCTGTTGAGCGTATAGCATGCGGCGGAAACAGCTTCAGCCCAGAAATTGATTGGTAACTTTGAATCTGCGAGCATAGTTCTATCCGTCTCAATTAGCGTCCGGATTTTGCGTTCTGCGACTCCATTCTGCTGCGGAGTATACGGAGCACTAAACTCATGCAATATACCTCTTTCATCACAAAATTCTTCCATCTTGCTGTTCTTGAATTCAGTACCATTATCACTTCGAATTCTTTTGATACGCCTTTGGTACAGATTCTCAATCTTCTTGAACAACGCCATCGAACTGTCAAACGTTTCGTCTTTTGACTTTAAGAAAGAAACCCATGAAAATCTGGAATAATCATCAGTAACCATAAGACAATATGTATCTCCCATAATACTCTTGACATTCACCGGACCAAACAAATTCATGTGAAGTCTCTCCAGAGGTCTTGAGACTGAATTGACTTGCTTTGTACGGTGTGACTTTTTCTTCTGCTTGCCTTTTACACAGCTACTGCACTCCCCTTCCAGATGAAAACCTTTGACATGAACTCCTGTAACCAAATCGTTATGCACCAAATGATTCATTTTTCTAAGATGTATATGCCCCATCTTTCGGTGCCACAATCTCGATTCTTTTTCAGTTGCTCTGGACACAAAACAATGAGCTTAACCCGTGGTTGTAGTAGCTACGCTCATATCCAACACGTACAGATCATTAACTCTCGGTGCCCTCATGATAATCCATTCCTCAGGGATAACAAATCCTGGTTTCAAGATCAAACATTCTTTATCAGTGAAGTGAGTGGTATACATCCTGTCACAGATCTACGAGATACTCAGCAGATTGTTTTCCAGCTCAGCAATTTAGGTAACTCTCTCAAACATCACAATCCCGTTAGATAACGTTCCTTCACCAATAATCCTTCCTCCTTGATTACCCGCAAAACCTACGTATGCTCCATTTAAGTTTCTTACATCATACAGCAACGCAGTCTTCCCTGTCATATGTCTTGAAGCTCCACTATCCATGATCCATCTGGATACAAGTTTTGGAAGATCCTGCACATAACAAACTTTGACTTAACCAACTTCAATAAAGATGCCGATTCATGCTTCGCGATCAAGGAAGCTCCGGCAAATCAAACTGCTTAGTCAAACATGGTGTCCACCCAGGCCTCATCAGCCTTGGGTGTAACCTTGACAGTTTTAACTCTCGCAACTTGAATTTTAAAGTTTTCAGCCTTCAGAGGTGGAAAATTTGCATCATAATCAACTTGAATTGAATCCTCAGAAGGTGAAATCTTTTTCTTAGTTTTGGGTTTCCAAACTTGTTGAGATAATGCAACCCTTTTGTAAAATTTATCATTTTTAGTTATCGTCTTCTTTACAGGTTCATTTTTCACTTTGATGTAATCATTTTTCACACTCTTTTTCTCAACAACGATTGGTGCTTTACCCTTCACATCAACTTTCTTCTGTTGAGTCTTCACAGTTTCAGTCTTAGGCTTCACGTTGGTACACTTTCGTGCAATGTGACCAACTTGATTACATCTGAAGCATATTCAAGTATCAGGCACTCGACTCGTGCCTTCAGACTGAGCCTGTGAAGCTCTTTTCTCAAAGAACTCTTCATTCGATTTTGAAAATATCTCTTTCTCTTCATCAGCAAGTGAACTTGAACTGTTCACAAACTTTTTCTTTTCAACAAACCTCTTGTTTTGAACATTTCTCTTCTGATAAGACTTACCCCCTGATAACCCCCCAACCAATTGTTTCGGTTCTTGTTGTAAAAACGCAGTGGAACTACAGGTTTCTTGTAGTAAGTTTTATCTTTCTCAAAACTCATTTTTCTTTTTGTTTGACTCAGATTGTTTACTTCTGACGACTCAACTTCGACTAACTTGAAAACATTGGTCAATTTGTTCACGTTAACATTCTCAATCGGAAACTCTGAATTCGAAAACAACTTATCTGAACCCAACATCTTGTACATAACAAGATTTGATTCTTCATTTAAGTTGTTCTTGGACTTTTGTTTCGGAATGTATTTGTCCAAGAAACACCCATCTTCCTCAGTAGTGTCACTATCCGTTTTTAACACATTTTCAACAACACCTTTTACAATATCATTTTGGGCACTATCGTCATTGAAAGATGTGAACGTGACATCAATGCTTTCCGGAAGTTTCACTTCACTTTCTTCTCCAATTTCAACCAACCCTGATTGCTTTTTCGTGTAATTATCCAAGATCGGCGGTGGAACTCTATGAAAACCCACCCCGGTTCCATCAGAATAAACATTTTCGCCAGCTTTGTTTTTCCTGATGGGTTTGGGAACAATGTGTTGCAAAACAAAGCTTGCGGAGCTGTAACTGTTAAGCTTCAACTGGATTCGCTCGTTTTCGATTTCAACCTCTTGAAATTTAAGTTTCAGTTTAGCGATTTCATCCAGTTGTTTGTTGATTGATTCTTCTTTTACTCTCAGCACTGCTTTTAGATGAACGTTTTCTTTATAAGTTTTACCATTTCGATCATCACTATCTTTCATTGTGCTTTTGAGTTTTTCAAACTTTTCAGAAATCTGACGGTTTTCAAGAATTAACTTTTCATTTTCATTTTTAACTTTTTCATGATCAATTTTATCATTTTCAATTTGGTTAGTTAATTCTTTTATCCGTTCAGTCGAAGCTTTAACTCTTTTGTCATGCTCAAGAATTTGATTCTCAATGCTTCTGACTTTTGCTGTCAGATCCTCAACTTTCTTTCCGTTGAGAAACGTGACTGTATTACAAAATTTGCACTCTTTGTTGCAATTTTTGCAATAAACATTTCCATCAATTTTCTTACCTGACGCATTTGTTGACAAGTTTGAACTGACCTGGCTTTTTGACTCAGACACGGAGTTAGAGTCTACCTCAAGTGCCTTAGCAGCCAGCACTTTGTCAGCCATTTTTCCGAGATTTTCAGCATTCAACTCCTGTGTTGTGTCAATAACCCCAGTGTCAATCTTCTTTGACTTCTCTATCTCTTCTTTCTCTTTCTCGTCTCTAGTTCCCCACCATTTATTCTCCCAATAATCATCCTCATCTTTAAACTCCTTGATTATGGCTTCCAGATCAAGAGTTTTGTCATCGACAGCAATATTTCCATATGGATCAAGATAACACTCTCTGTCCGGATCCCATCTTCTCGTTCTCTTCGCTTCCAAATAGATACCAGGTATTCGAATAATTCTGTTTTCAGCCAACATTTTTCTGTGTCTGTACTTCTGCTCTTCTGTTCTGTTGTCTTTCCACGGAATAGGTTCGGTTTTTGCCATGAATGTGTAGCCAACCGCATCTTCCTCTGGTAGAACCTCTTGACTCCAATCATACCCCTCATCATCATAAATCACCGCAAGAGCTCTAGATTTCTCTTTGTTGTCTTTAACCTGCTTCAATCTAGGCGGCTCGGATTTATTCTGATGATATATCGCCTTCTTGTAGTAATCCTCTCTGAAAGGGTTCTCCGACTCATCAGCATATGCGTTTCTGCATTCTCGCTTGAAGTGACCATTCTGCTTACACTTGAAGCACGTCACCTTGGACTTATCAAAACCTAGCTTGGTAGATGGACCACCAATTGTCTTCCTGCCGGTTATTTCCATGAAGCGATGTGCTCGACGAACAGCAATGGCCATGCACCAACGAATGTCGATTAATTACATTTCTTCAGGATCTATTTGATCATAGTCCTGTTTTGTTAAGTTGGTATTGCCTATCTTCCCTGCTACTAACCCTTCATACGACTCCAACACAGATGCTAGAAAGATCATCTACTGTTTAGCCGACTCCTCATCAAAATTCTGAGCATTCTTTAAGTCTATTGCGATGTTACATTGAAACTTTGCATCAGAATGACTTGCAGATGATGAAGATCCACTGTGATAACCACTATTATTTCCACTGCTTTGATTGCTTTGACTTTCTTTGTTTGCTGTGGACACATTCTCAGCAGAAAACGTAGTTTTGGGAGAAGTTGCTTTTGGCATTATGCTTTTTGGATAATACAAATCCAAATTCTGCTGATAGGATGAGTGATTGACTTTGTATGTCTTCTTCAGTTCCAGCTCATGACTTTCAAGTCTCTCAATCAACAAATCCACAGTCAACTTTGTAGGCTCGATAGTGTTTTTCAGCATCAGCGCATAATATCTCTAATCCATCTCGTCAGGCAACGAATCGAACAATTTGTCGATAAGCTCATCCTCAGGATATCTGATATAATGTCTTGCTAATTCCAGCTTCAGATGACCAAACCTTTCTATCATTTTACAAAATGACTCATTCTTTAAACAACCAAACATATCAAATTCTTCCCTAAGAAGTTTCTTTTTACTTTTCACAATTTTAGCACTTCCTAGACATTTTGTTTCTAGCTTTTTCCAGAGATCTTTTGCATTTGAATAATCGATCAATGAGATTATGTCCTCCCGGACGGACTGGAATAACAATGCCACGCATTTCTGCTCAGCCACAAATGATTCAATATCCTCAGCTGATGTTAAAGTTTCACCATTTTTGTTTCCATCTTGATATCCAGTTTTCAGACTCCTCCAGCTGGGAAATGCAAATGCCATCAACCAATCTTCAAACTTTCTTGACCATCGACTGTATTCCTCAATAGCCATAAGCTTTGGAGGTTTATTGAACGTTCCAAAGGCACTTTCAGAATCCCAAGCTTCCTTTTTCTTTGCATTCGGCGGATTCTCATTCTTATTGCTTGTAGATGAATCGTCTCCCGAATTTCCAGAAAATGCATACAAGTCGCTGAACGGATTCAAGAATATGTCATCCATCTTGAATGTGCCTGCAAAATCAGCCAACACTTGGAATAATTTTCGAAATTTTTGAGAACTGTGACAAATGAGCGAAATATCAATTTTGTGACAAATAAGCGAAACCAGATATGTCACAAAAGCGAAATAACAATGTTGACAAAAAAGCGAAATCAGATCTGTTCCTAAGAGCGAAACCCTATGAGCGAAATAGACAATGTACGTATGAGCGAAATAGCAAAGTTTCTATGAGCGAAATAGGTACTTTCGAGCGAAACCCCTTCGTTTACAAGGTCTTATGAGCGAAATAGCTTCGATGTCCGAATAAGCGAAACCCTATATTTAGCTAATTTTTACCATTTTTAAGCCGTGTTTTAACCTGAATCTTTCTAGGGTTTGTTAATTGTATGTTTCACACATTATACTAAAAAATCAGGCCATTTCAACCGTAGGAACTAGTTTAAATCGAAAAAGTATGAAAGAAAGTGAGTAGAAATGAGAGAATTCAGTAGAATCAAGCTGTAGTAGTATGAACTCCTCGTCATGTGCTCTGATACCACTTGTTGGACCGGTTTCCGACCCTAAACAGTCAGTGTAAGGCAGTTCATCTCCAAATACAAAGGCGGAATCAATATAGATGAAGTAACACAGCTATTCCTTTCAATTCCTTCTCTTTTTATGCTTTCTGATTCAATTTTGACAGAGTTTGTTTACACAAGCAATGAATAGGTTTCGCTCCAATGTACACGACTACTCCATGTGGTTTCGCTCATACTGACTATATATAGTGCCAGTGGTTTCGCTTATATGACCTGACTAATAAGCGAAACCCCCTTAAAACCAAATGAGCGAAACCCTAATTGACACAAAAGTGAAACCACCTATACAAATGTTCACATGAGCGAAACCTCTAATATATAACCTAATTTTGACTTTCAAGCTCCTATGTTAACCTATCTTGACCTAAGACTTAATGCAGACGAAGTCAACAGACATTCCATGCATCAACACTAATCGTTTTTTCTAATTTTTCTGTTTTTTTAGATCTTCTTAATTTTTCAGCTTCTGCAGAACTCAGCATGGGTCGTGCCCGCTGAACACGCCCCGTGCCCAATCTTTGGAACTGGCAATCCTGTTTTAAGTCAGACAGTAAGCTGAACACGGGGCCGTGCCCACTCAACACGCCCCGTGCCCAAGTTTCAGTTACTGAAAACAGAACCGTAAGATCCCTATGGTTGGTAATTTCTGACACAAACATGAGTGATACTGATATTTTTTACTTTCGGCACTCTTATGGTACGTGGTGTCAAATATGTGGTGGCTCTCATAAAGAATTAAAATGTTATTTTCTAAATTATAAGCCCCATTATATAGACCCATTGTTTTCCTATAGCCTTAAGAGGGGCGGAAGTAAAAATAATCCCTATCTCTCCCTCGAATGCTCTCAACCGGACCTTCTAGGAGAAATGCTTCTTGATGAACTGTTTCAATTAGAAGATCTAATTCTTAATTGGTTAAAAGAGCTTAAGATGGATTTTATTGATTCATCTCAAGATGATACCCAAGAAGAATTGTTGGGATCACATTCGAATAAAAACAACTTCGTTGTTCCCGATAATACCTTCGACTCTAGCGAAGACTTGGGCGATAGTCGTCCCTGTGCCGATTGTGCCGTGAAGGACTCTCCATCGACTTCGTTCGGTGCATACATAGACCTGAGCGATTCGGCATACACCTTCTTTAACGAGAGCCCGGGAAAGGGTTGGACTTGTCCACCTACATTTAGCATAGGAATCACCCTCACCGACAACCTCTTGCGTTCTCGTCTTAATCTAGAGCAATTAAGGTATCTTAGGCACTTTGGGGTTGTTCCATCCTGTAAGGAACCGCCCGAAGAACTGCATGTGAGTGACGAAAAACTGACATTTATCAAAGTGGCGAAAAACCAAGTTTTTCGCCGTCTCGGGTCTTTCGCCGGAGTCTTTCATCGGCTGCAAGACTTTCATCGGCTGCAGGATGTTTCGTCGACCATGTTGCTATATAAACGGTAGAACACCGAGACACACTGAGAGAGACAAGAGAGACAAGAGAGAGCACACATCTGAGAGTTTGAGAGTATTATATCTTGTATCATTCTTGTAACCAAACTCATCCAGATCTATACACATTTAAGCTTTAAACGTTTAATCTTTTTTTGTGTTTGTTCTCTCGCTCGGTTTGTGTCGCAACGAGGATTCCGCACTCGTTACGGCACCCGAAACAAGAAATCATCTAAGTCCGACGATCCGTATCGGGACCTACACCTATGGGTGCAGTGGTGGTGGGTGTGAATGGGGGATTTCACACCTCATTACGCATGGTCTAAGGTTTTGTCTTGTGTGAATATAACTCTGTTATTTATATATATATATATATATATATATATATATATATATATATATATATATATAGGGTGGTGTTTGGTGTATTTGTGAACTGAGTGAACAAATCATGGCTATTGATTTACACTTGTGTGTATACTTGTGTATTGATAATCAAGGGAACACTAAAAAAGTGAGGAACCATATATATATATATATATATATATATATACATACATACACACTTATACATGCAAGAAACAAGTATTTAACTAATTACCAGGTATTTTATTTCGCATTTTATCAGCGTTTAAAATTATTTTTAATATTCTATAAAATAAAACTCACAAAAATATTACTAAATAATATTTCGTTCACCTAAACTGGCTGCGTCATCCGCGTTTCGCAGTATACGCATTGTATCGCGCAGTACGTGCTTAAAATCGCAAAACAAGATTTTTAAGTGTTCTAACTAATTTTTCTTCACGAATATGATTAAATTTAGGGTTTTAATCATAACAAAATATTTTTCGGATTTTGACGTTATCTGGACAGTCACCGACGTTCGTTTCGCATTTCGTTCGTTACGCGATAAGCGTTTAACTTGTTATTGCCAACGTAATTTTTAGTAAAGTTTGAGTTTGTCAAACTTTCAAATACTTCAAATTAATGTCCTGTTTATTAATTTAGTGCCTATATATACTCATGATGCGTGTCGTATCTGTACAGTGCCAGCTCAAAATAGTCGGGTGTCACAATGATGAATGTTAGGGTTGTCGTGGATGGTTATGGAGAATGGATTGGTGGGATGATAGTGATTAGGGTTAGGAAGGTGAGGATGGATGATCAATTCGGATGATGGTGGATGATTCGGATGGATTGGAGTATTCTTGGCTCCAGGAAATGGTTCAAACTTCAATAATTGCGTAACTCCTCTCAAAAGACCCAAAAACTAGGTAATAAGTCGTTCAAGCAAGCAAAACAAGAAAAAACCACATCGGCTAGCAAGAAGAAGCGTCATCGACGCCCCCCTGCGTCGCCACCCAGAAACTTCAAAAAGTTTCCAATGCTCTATCCTGCTGCTTACGTATAACAACCCTCAAAAATGTCCTAAAACGCTCCGTAATCGAAAAACCGAACTCGCGTAGCATTATTTAAATTGAAAAATGAAAAAAATGATAATCATATGTCTGTCGTGGCCCGCGACAGACTTCATTAAACCCTCCGCGGGTCCCGACGGCCCCATAACTTGCCAGACATTCCTAAGGACATGTGCCATATACGTGTCAAGTCTATACTGATGATCAGTCAGCCCTAAATCCTAGCTAGAGAGTGTGGCGGCCCGCGACGGGCACAACCTTAGCCTGTCGTGAGGCGCGAGGGACTCAGAAATCAGCTATAAATAGAGCAGACCAACCACAGTCTCCGGTCGTTCAATTCTTTTCTTTCTCTCAAACATAAAGCACGAAAATAATACCCCTAAAACGCGAAGCTCTGCCCCGTTGTAAGTGTTTTACCCCCTGATCACTGAGTTCATACCTTGTCCAATCGATCTTGAACCCACCAACGGATGCCAAGGCGCTGCCTGATAAAGGCTATGCTTTGTAAACTACACTGGGGTTCTGATCTCGTGACGTATTGATAAAGTTGAATTGGGTTATTATACTAACACGCATGCATTGTATATTTTTAATAGGAACTCAAGAAAATTATCAGAAAATATTACCAGGAAGCCTGTAGTAAAATCTAAGTTTACAAAGTGAGTCATTCTCTCTTTTTACCAAATTACTTTACAAAACCTTAAATGTTTTCCAGTAATACTTACAGGGATTAAGTCTTTGTAATCTGTAATTATTGCAAGTAGTTGGGGTTTTGTATACATTACTAGTCCACAGTCACCAAGGGTGTGACAGGAACCATTACTGTTGGGTGACAGGACCAAAAGTAATATGACCACGAGCACAGTGTCCCCAATCGCATACTGTGTTGAATAATTGATAGAAATATACACTGTAATTCCCCTTAATACTGTAAAGTTACAACAATGAGTCATTTTACAAAATGGAATGTACTCGCCAGTATTTCTTTGCTGATAAAATGTTTTTAAAACGCGTTTCAGGTAACTTGATGTGAAGCTATTAGAAGCCAGCTATGGAGCACTGGAGGCTTAAATAAGGTGGCTATAAGTTACCTAAATAAATGAAGGAGTTTATGTTTTCATCAACTAGGGTTTAACCCTATGAATACATTATCAATGAAATATGGGTTTTTGCCCATTTGTTTAATATAATAAGTTTGGTGTTTGCAAACTCTGAAATTATATCCTAACTACAGTCCTGTTGATTTAATTCTGCTGCAAATATAATAAACACCGATACCACCAGTTCAGGTTCGCGGCGCCCGCTCCCAGGGTGGGGTCGGGGGTCGCGACATACGCCATTTCCGTCGACGTGGGTGCGTTAACGACGACCCTAGTGGCGTCGGTGACACCCCTTGTAGAGTGCCTTTTCCTGTTCTGTCCGTTTCGCGTCCCCGGTTGATCCTCTTCGCTCCCGATGCTCCGAATAGCTCCTTAAACTCCGTTAGACCTGCAAAATACAATTCTAATCAAAAGTAGGTCATTCGAAACTAAAAATTATGTAAAAATATAAACTTAAACACAATAAAGCATCGGTTTTTAAACACGTATCACATCCCCACACTTGTTTTTTTGCTTGCCCTCATTCAAATCTATTTTTCACTTTCACGTGGGTCGAATAAAAGTGGCACTTCTCCTTCTTAAAATTCAAGTTAAGGTTTAATGTCATGTCCGGTTCATGATTTTCATAATTTCCGAACTATTTAACGGTAAAGGATTAATCACACAAAAAATCGTTATCCAGGATTAACGTTATCCAGGATTAACCCGCTCTTGAAACTAACATTTCACACACATCCCTCACAATGTTCTCTCCACTCGAATTACCATTTGGCTAATAATAATGAATTAGCACGTTTCAAGTTCACTCAAAATCGATTAGAACACGTTTCAAGCTCCTTAGGCTAGGGGGTGTGGCTTCGCGCCACCCCGCCACCTCATCAAAAATCGCGCCCTCTGGCGCCCCACCCCACCCCGAGCCCGCCATTGAAGGGGCGCTAAAGCCCTCTCGGCAGCCCACTAACGGGCAGAATAGTGTGTGTTTTGAAGTTTTTGGTCAAAAAGACCGTTGGCAACGGTCATATTATAAAAAAAGTTTCCAAAATCTATTAAAAGCATATATATATACACATACTCAAACACACACCAATCACAAAAAACACATAAATTCTCTCCAATTATTTTTAGGAAAATTGGTTTTTAATAAACCAACCTTTGTCCTGTTGGTAAATAATAATCTTACCTATGTAATTGGTATACAATAATCCTACCTATCAACATGTTGGTTCTTAATGAACTTCCGTTAATTATTTTTAACTGGAGTTAGTTTTTATGTTTTATTTATTACACAAACAGTCCCTGTAGTTGTAATATACTAGTTTTAACTATTTTGTTAAACAAAAAAAACGTCAAGGGCCATGTAATTAAATTTTATATATACATATGTGTACTAGTTAAAATTAGTAAATTACAACTTGTGTGTATACTTGTGTATTGATAATCAAGGGCAACGATCAGTTCACTAGTGTTCTCTATCAAGGGGTTGTTCTCAAATGAACCTAACCCCATATATATATATATATATATATAGGGGAAGGTTCAAATGAAAACCACAAGTTATTGTGAAAACTCAAAAACTAATTAAAAAAAGCCAAAAAAAACATACAAAATTTTTTTTTGTTTTTTTTATTTTTTTTTGCAAACCAAATTTCGCAGGTTTTTTTATATATATAAAAAAATTTTCAAAAAAAAAAAAAATTTGTGTAGTGCACATGTGTAATACTACACATGTGTATGTGTACTACACATGTGTATTATTACACATGTGCACTACACAAATTTTTTTTTTTTTGAAAAAAAGTTTTTTTATATATAAAAACCAGCGATTTTTATAAAAAAAATTGAAAAAAAAAATTTTTTTTTGTGTTTTTTAGGCTTTTTTTAATTAGTTTTCGAGTTTTCACAATAAAAATGGTTTTCATTTGAACCATCCCCTATATATACATATATATATAGGGAGCCGCTAAAATGAAAACCACCTCCAGTTGTAAGAACTATGAGAACCACTCTCCACCAATCACAATCAACCAACGAAAAGGGTAGTTTGGTCATTTACCCTAAATGTCTAATCTCACCCCTCTCTCTTCATTTAATTCACACCCTCTCTCCTCTCTCCTCTCTCATCTCTCCTCTCTCCTCTCTCCTCTCTCCTCTCTCTTTCTTTGAAATTTATATCACGCAGACAATATCCATCTTCATCTCTCCATTAATCTCTCTCTCTCTCTCTCTTTCTTTTCAATACAGACTCTCTCTCTCTATTTTCCTTTATAAAACTCCATTGATGATACCATTCATTTTTAAATCTCTGCATATTCTCTCTCTTCAAATCCACCATCTAGATGAGAGAAAGATCGGAGAAGGAGATCGCCCCCTGTTTCCGGCGACAACCCCCCAGCCAAACACCCTCTCCTCTCCGTCTATACCATAATCGCCCCCTTCGAAATGTTCTGCACAGTAATCGCCGCCGGCTGGAACTCATACACCCCCCCATCTTTTCCGTTGAGCCGCAACCCTTCATCTCCCTCGCTTCATCATATAGATTCAACCACGGATCGGATGTTTCAGCAACGATTTCGAGCGGCCAAGTGGTGGTCGTTTGTGCGACTTGGGGTTTCGAGTGAAGGGAGATGGGGGTTTGCAGGTTTTTCAGTCGTGGAGAAAATGGGTTTTGGCAGCGACTGTGTTGGTGGTTTTAGATGTAAACGGAGACGGTGGTGGTGGTGAGGACTGTCAGAGACGGTGGTGGCAGTGGTGGGGTTTTCACGGCGGCGGTGGTGGTGTTTGGTTAGATATTTTTGGTATGCTTTTTTAATGTTTTTTGCTGGTGATTTTTTGATTGTTTGAATCTGTGAACTTTTGAATGGTTTTGAATGTTTTCAAACAGTGATTTTTGCTGGGTTTTTGGTGGTGACTTTGAATGTTTGAATGTTTTGAACAGTGGGTTTTGCTGTGGGCTTTGCTGGTGATTTTTTTATTGTTTGAATGTTTGAATCTAGGATATTTTTGAATGATTGAATCTGTGGGTTTTGCTGGTGCTTTTTGGTAGATCTTCGAACAGTGAACTATGTGGGGTTTGATTCGTTTTTGGATTTGGGCGGCGATGATGAAAAAAAAACGCATATTTTGATGACGATGGCGCGGCAAGGACGGTGGAGGGTAGGTTTTTGAACCCGCAACCCCACTTTGCAGCCTCTGATTATCGGGAAATCTAAGCCAAAACTTCGTTTTTTTTAACCCGATTTTTTTTCGAGATACACTTTGTTTTGATGTTGTTTTTTTATTTTCCCCCTAGTCGATGATGATAACGATATATCTGAGACACCTCCCGAGTTTGCCATTTCTGATTGCGTTCATTTTTGGGTAAACTTTTTACGTAAAACGTAAACTTTTTAGGTAAAACGTAAACTTTTTAGGTAAAACGTAAAACTTTTTACGTAAAACGTAAAACGTAAAACTTTATACGTAAAACGTAAAACTTGTTACGTTAAACGCAAAACGTAAAATGTAAAAATTTTAACATAAAATGTAAAACCGTAAACTTTTTAAACCTAAAACGTAAAATGTAAAAAATTTTAACGTAAAACGTAAAATGTAAAAAATATTTTGTAAACAAAAAAATTAAACCGTAAACTTTTTAACGCAAACCGTAAACTTTTTTAACGCAAACCGTAAACCCTTTTAACGTAAAACGTAAAAAACGTGAAGCGTAAAAAGTTTTACGTAAAACGTAAAACGTAAAACATAATTTTTTTTAGTAAAACGTAAAAAGTTTTACGTAGAACGTAAAAAAACCGGCGCGTAAAACGTAACAAAACGATAACGTAAAAAAACTGGCGCGTAAAACGTAAAAAACCCGGGGCGTAAAACGTGAAAAACCGACACGTAAAACGTAAAAAACCGACGCGTAAACGTAAAAAACCAACACGTAAAACGTAAAAAACCGGGGCGTAAAACGTAAAAAACCGACACGTAAAACGTAAAAAACCGACACGTAAAACGTAAAAAACGGGGCGTAAAACGTAAAAAACCGACGTGCAAAACGTAAAATAACGTTAACGTAAAAATTGGCGCATAAAATGTAAAAAAAACGTTAACGTAAAAAACCCGGGGCGTAAAACGTAAAAAACCGACACGTAAAACGTAAAAAACCGACGCGTAAAACGTTAAAAAACCGACGCGTACGTAAAACGTAAAAAACCGACGCGTAAACGTGAAAAACCAGGGCGTAAAACGTAAAAAACCGACACGTAAAACGTAAAAAACCGACACGTAAAACGTAAAAAACCGACGTGTAAAACGTAAAATAACGTTAACGTAAAAATTGGCGCGTAAAATGTAAAAAAAACGTTAACGTAAAAAACGGCGCGTAAAACGGGCCGTATGAACGGCGCGTAAAAACGGGACATGAAAACGGGACGCTAAAACGGCGTGTTAAAAAAACGGCGTTAAAAAACGGCGCGTAAAAAACGGCGTTAAAAAAACAGCGCGTAAAAATTGGCGTTAAAAAACAGCGCGTTAAGAAAACGGCGCGTTAAAAAAACGGCGTAAAAAAAACGGCGGTAAAAAACGGCGCGTAAAAACGACGGTTGAAAAAACCCGGCGTGCAAAAACCGGCCCGCAAAAAAATTGTCTTTTGTTAAAAAAAATTGAATTTAAAAATATTTTTACTAAAAAAATCTTTTAATATAATAAAAAGTAATATAATAAAACAAAAAAGTAATAAAAAAATAATAAAGGCAAAAATACAAAAAAAAGTTATTTTACTTAAATACCCTTTTGATTAAAATAATAAAAACATAATAAGACAAAAAATATTTAATATTAGTTTTTGATACTTTTAATCTCATCCACTCATCTTGTTGATTCAAAGGCTAGAAAGTGGTTCTCATGGTTTTTAAAACTAGAGGTGGTTTTCATTTTAGCGATCCCCTATATATATATATATATATATATATATATATATATATATATATATATATATAGGATTAGGATCAAGAGTGAACAACTTCTTGAGAGTGAACTGAGTGAACTAATCTTGGCCCTTGATCATTTTGTAGATTAAAAGTGTAAGATTGACATTACCCAAGTATATTTAATTAAAATTTCTTAATTTTCTCATCTCTTAACTCTCTTTCTCTCTCTCTCTCTTTCTCTCTCATTTTTAATTATTTCTTCATTATTCTTTATCCATAGATTTTGTTTTAATTTTAACTTAAATATTGTTTTTCTTTTATTATCCGTATATATAGATATCATAATACATTGTTTTTAACTTTTTATAATTTTCAATAAACATTAAAAGCTTTCTCTGAGATTGAAATTGTAATTATTTTTGGGCATTAATTTTTTTTTTTTGAATATGTGATGAAGTTATTTATTTTTGCATACATGTGATATGTTTCATTTTCATTAATTTCATAATTTTTATATAATTTTTATATGAATCTACTCGTGTACATGCCTAATATACTATATGTTGTTAATATACACATATGTAACCATTTTTGAATATAATACACTTATGTATAAAAGACTGTACACATATGTATAATAGATGTGTATCTTGTATAAACTAATAGTTAGCGAGACTATACACATGTGTATAAACTAACAGTTATGTATATTGTATAGTATAAACTGATACTAGCGAGACTGTACACATGTGTATACACTAACAACTATGTATCTTGTATATACGGAAACTAGCGAGATTTTAGGGATTTTGATTATATTGTTTAATAAATGCAATTTACAAAAGACACAAATACCCTTCTGTCATTTATTTTAAAGGGGAGTTACAACATTATAATTACAATCTTGCCATTGTTTAAAAATCTCTAGATGATGTAATCCAATGGCCCAGATTAGTTCACACAGTTCACTCTCAACCTAGTGTTCACTCTAGAACCCTACCATATATATATATATATATATATATATATATATATATATATATATATATATATATATATATATATATATATATATATATATATATATGTACATATACACTTATACATGTAAGTAACATGTATTTAGCTGATTACTGGGTATTTTATTTCGCATTTTATCAGCGTTTAAAATTATTTTTAATATTCTATAAAATAAAACTCACCAAAATATTACTAAATAATATTTCGTTCACCGAAACTGGCTGCGTCGGCCGCGTTTCGCAATATACGCATTGTATCGCGCAGTACGCGCTTAAAATCGCAGAACAAGATTTTTAAGCGTTCTAACTAATTTTTCTTCACGAATATGATTGAGAAAAGGGTTTTAATCATAACAAAATATTTTTTGGATTTTGACGTTATCCGGACAGTCACCGACGTTCGTTCGCATTTCGTTCGTTACGCGATAACCGTTTAACTTGTTATTGCCAACGTAATTTTTAGTAAAGTTTGAGTTTGTCAAACTTTCAAATACTTCAAATTAATGTCCTATTTATTAATTTAGTGCCTATATATACTCATTAAACCCTCTGCGGGTCGCGTCGGCCCCATAACTTGTCGGACACTCCTAGGGACATGTGCCATATACGTGTCAAGTCTATACTGATGATCAGTCAGCCCTAAACCCTAGCTAGAGGGTGTGGTGGCCCGTGATGGGCACAACCTTAGGCTGTCACGAGGCATGAGAGACTCAGAAATCAGCTATAAATAGAGCAGACCAGCCACAGTCTCCAGTCGTTCAATTCTTTTCTTTCTCTCAAACATAAAGCACCAAAGTAATACCCCTAAATCACGAAGCTCTGCCCCGTTGTAAGTGTTTTAACCTCTGATCACTGAGTTGATTCCCTGTTCGATCGTTCTTGAACCCAGCAACGGATTTCAAGGCGCTGCCTGATAAAGGTTATGCTTTGTAAACTACATTGGGGTTCTGATCTCGTGACGTATTGATAAAGTTAAATTGGGTTATTATACTAACACGCGTGCATTGTATATTTTTAATAGGAACTCAAGAAAATTATCAGAAAATATTACTAGGAAGCCTGTAGTAAAACCTAAGTTTACAAAGTGAGTCATTCTCTCTTTTTACCAAATTACTTTACAAAACCTTAAATGTTTTCCAGTTATACTTACATGGATTAAGTCTTTGTAATCTATAGTTATTGCCAGTAGTTGGGGTTTTGTATACATTACTGGTACACAGTCACCAAGGGTGTGACAGGAACCGTTACTGTTGGGTGACAGGACCAAAAGTAATATGACCACGAGCACAGGGGAGTGTCCCTAGTCGCATACTGTGTTGAATAATTGATAGAAATATACACTGTAATTCCCCTTAATACTGTAAAGTTATAACAATGAGTCATTTTACAAAATGGAACGTACTCGCCAGTATTTCTTGCTTTCTTGCTGATAAAATGTTTTTAGAACGTGTTTCAGGTAACTTGATGTGAAGCTATTAAAAGCCAGCTATGGAGCACTGGAGGCTTAAATAAAGTGGCTATAAGTTAACTAAATAAATGAAGGAGTTTATGTTTTCCGCAACTAGGGTTTAACCCATTTGTTTAATATAAAAAGTTTGGTGTTTGCAAACTCTGAAATTATTTCCTAACTACGGCCCTGATAATTTAATTCCGCTGAAAATTTAATAAACACCGATACCACCAGTTCAGGTTCCGATGCTCCGAATAGCTCCTTAAACTCCGTTAGACCAGCGAGATACAATTCTAATCAAAAGTAGGTCATTCGAAACTAAAAGTTAAGTAAAAATATAAACTTAAACACAATAAAGCACCGGTTTTCAACCACGTGTCACATCCCCACACTTGTCTTTTGCTTGTCGTCAAGCAAATCTGTTTTTCACTTTCACGTGGGTCGAATAAAAGTGGCACTTCTCCTTCTTAAAATTCAAGTTAAAGTTTAATGTCATGTCCGGTTCATGATTTTCACAATTTCCGAACTATTTAACGGTAAAGGATTAATCACATAAAAAATGGTTATCCAGGATTAACCCGATCTTGAAACTAACGTATCACACACATAGCTCACAATGTTCTCTCCACTCGAATTAACATTTGGCTAATAATAATGAATTAGTACATTTCAAGTTCACTCAAAATCGATTAGAACACGTTTCAAGCTCCTTAGGCTAGGGGGTGTGGCTTCGCGGCACCCCGCCACCTCATCAAATATCACACCCTCTGGCGCCCCAACCCACCCCGAGCCCGCCATTGAAGGGGCGCTAAAGCCCTCTCGCCAACCCACTAACGAGCAGAATAGCGTGTGTTTTGAAGTTTCTGGTCAAAAATCTCACACTCCCAAAACACCACCTAGGGAATGTCCCTGTTAGGCGTGTGACGTACCAACAACGAGCCACTAATTACCTTGAACCCATACAAGTTACAAAATAAAATCCTCAATATTAACGAAAAATACCATTTAACGAGTTTAAATGAAAACCAACATGTTCAACGGAAACAAATAGTAAACCAAAGTTAAATTGTTCAAAACCAATGTATAATATCAATAATCAATCACATGAATCCCTCCAGTCGACTCATGACCACTCTAGCTTCTCCAAACAGCAAGGTCCAAATCCAAAACATCTAAGGACCTGCGAGCATGCAACAAGTGTATCAGACAACGCTGGTGAGTTCATAATTTTACGAAAACGTTGGTTACCAAGTATTTAGTTAATCCATTGAATTTAATTCCGAAAGTAATGTTGATAATATCTCGATACTGAACAAGACGGCTCCTGATGTATGTTTTGTTCGTTCCCCAGTGTTCCTATCAAAACACTGGGCATGACTAGGTCATTAGTTCACACCCGTCCTCTCCGGTACGGGGTGAGGGTGCCAAACCTAAGTAGCGCTACCAACTAATACTCGTTACCTCCCCGGTAACACAAAAGATGGGACTTAAGAATGATAGGGTGAGATTATTATCCAATATCCCAGTTTTACCCAAAAGACTTATCCCTCCCTGGGATACCCACTGACTGTCCCAACCACCGGGACGCATGCTCAAGAGAGATGAACTCACCTTAGTTTTGCTCGGTAAGATTAGTTATATAATCCAAATCAATCAACTGTCCCTAACATGGTTATCACAGAATAATCAGTTTGGTTTGCACAATTACTTACACGTCTTTGCACATATGTCAGCAAATAAAGTCACGTTTACACCACAATCCATGTCGGGTGATTTTGGTTATCATTTCCGTGAATATATACTTATAACTAGAAATCATACCACATAGTTTTCCGTAACACTATGTGTTATAATAATCCACAAGTTCATATGTACAAATACCATATCGTTATACAAGTAAATCAATGCCTTAATTCCATAAGTTACCGGCCCATTCCTTAATACCCAAACCAACTGCCCACTAATATTAGACATAACATTACTAACACATAGCAAATATAACATGCAAGCCTACTTGGACCTGGTTGGGCTTGGGCCCAATCAGAAAGTTGTAAACTGTTGTGCGGCCCCGCGCACATCAAGATGGTTCAGTCCACTGCGACCAGCCCGTCGCTTCATAGCTAGGCTGATCCAGCTCGTTTGTAACATTTGGCTGCGGCCCAGATATCAAGCCCGCTGTTCCAGCCTGCGGCCCAATCGCATGACCCAACTAAGTCACGTTTACAAATAAAGTCACATAGTGGTCAGCTGTAGGATTGAATACCGACCTGATTGAGTCGTTCAGAGAAGCTCTCGTCCAGATTAAGAGGCGGAAACTAATAATCTGGTGCAATTGAAGCCGTATTCACTCTAATATTGCTGTTGTATTGATTTCAAGCACAATTACAAGTTCTGACAGCACTTCGGCAGCACTTCGTGGCTTGCCGGAAGAATACACCGTTACTATGTGTGTTGGATCGCTCCACCTATATATAGATGTGCTGGGCCGCTTATATGACATGACATATAAGCGATCCCACATCAAGTCCACATAAGCGGTCCATGCATGTTACCCTATAAGCGATCCAAACAGTTTCTATGACACATATGCGACCCTAGAACAAGACTAATAAGCGATCCATATACAAATACACTATTCTAGAATTCTGTGCCATTTCCCATCTTCTCAATCTTCATGACTTGATGAAAGACGTAGTCAGCAGACGTAGATGCACTAACAAACTCCCCCTCGGATGTTGACGGAGTCTTTATCAATGTCTTCATTCCAGTCTGCAATCTACAAGCTTCATCAGTCGACAATCTGCCTCTGAAATATTTGTCATTTCAAGCATCCTCGTTCTCTATCTTCATCATCAACAAACTCTTCTCTCTTGAATGTTGACTCAGTGTCTTCAGACTCCCCCTCTTACATAGCTGGGATCGTAGTCTGGAAGTCAATCTTTTACTAGTTCTGAGATCTTTAACAGGCTCTCATCAGGTTCTAGATCGAAACCTGGCTCTTTAACACCCGCACAATCTCTACCCAACCATAAGTTTCTATAAAGATAAACTTTTCAATAATTTTAGAAACTATATAGAACCAATCAATTATGATTTTGCATTCAAGAACATTACTGGTTTTTATCAAAAACAACTTCATCATTTAACTCTCAAACACTCCCCAAACCAGTTCTTCAAGTTTAGCACTTTGAATTTCGAAAATCAGCATCTCAACACCAGTTGTCGAAAATATTTTTGATTTTTCAAAAATTTATGCTAAAACACACTGAAAATCTTTTTGGATTTTGAGTGAAAATAAAAGCAAAAATGAAATATTTACAGACAATATTTTTGTGAGTTTGTGCAAGAGGATCATATCAGTTCTGAAGCATATCACAAACACCGTTAAGCTTGATTACATATTAAGTTCTAAACAATTTACCTAGATTGTCAGTATGTTTGTCCACTTAAATTTTCAACACAAATTTCAATCGATTCGAGATACGATATTAATGTTTTAAAGACTTAAACTTAATTGTGTATCACTCCACTTGAATATACTCCCGTATCCAGATCCCAAATATTCAGTCTTACAGGTGAGTATACCACAGATGATATCTGTAAAGGGGTAATGTGCGAGGGCCGTGAGAGCTCAGGTCGATACTTCCGTATACGCAAAGAGATGACGGCTTCGACTTTTGGTGGGTCCCCTTTAGAGGATCTTTTGTTACAACAGCAAAGATTACCAATTTTATTGTTTAATCAGTTTGCTGAGGGCGGCGCTTATATTTCAAAGCTTTTTGCAGAAAGTATTATTCGGGGACTAGGTCAGTATTTCCATACAGCAGAAGTCCCAGAATAATACCCCAGATATCACTGAGCATAAAGACCTAGTATCTCAGAATACGGGATCTTTCAAACAAGATTTCGGGGGTTACCCATATATTCAAGAATAGTTACCCACGAATTAAGCAAGTTTGATTTAGGTTTATATCTCGTTTCAATTTACTAAATGTGTGAAAATCTACTGACACATCCGCAGTAAGATTGTTTATCAAATTTTGACTCTCCAATTCTTTAGCGTGCTGTGATAGTCTACTGATGTACTATCATTTCCTCTTTTACGCAACAAAACTCATTTTTGATTTTATCATGTTTTTGGCTTTTTCAAATTTTCTGATGTTTTTGGATTTTCTAAAAATACTTACTCCCCCTAAAATTCAAATACATCTAAAGAAAATTGAAAACAAGCTGTACAGAACATGACAACTGATATCAAAACACTTCAATTCTCCATCCGTTTGGCTTAAACAATCAGAACTCCCCCTCACAACAAACTATTTTCCCATAATGATTTCAAAACACTTAAGTTTGTTTTAATCAGAATGGTTTTTCCGGAAAATAAGTTTAGTTGTTTTTACCTTTTGTAAAATGGGGTTCAAATCATCACTTTGTTTACCAAATTCTTGAATGATAATTAAATCAAGTCCAATTCAATGACCTTGATTTAACCACTTGTAAGATCTACACCAATCACTACCATACAACCACTTGTAAGTTTAGCAATTCAAGCTCTTCAAACCTGTTTTTCAACCAATTACCATCTTTAGGTTGAATTCTCAAGATGCCGATTCCTACTCCTCGCTTACAAACCTCGAAGTTCCGGCAAGTCCTGCAACTTCACAAACAGATTTAGAAAGATGCCGATTCATGATCCGCAATACCATCTTGGGATCTCCGGCAAGTCAGGTTTTTATTCTTGAAAAAATATATCCACCCAAGCCTGACCTTCCTTGGGTGTAACCTCATCGTTTTCATCATTCCTTTCAATTGACCTGTAAACCCATCCTTTGGAAGCATAAAAATCCTGAATGCTTTGGGCCTTACCACTGACCATTTTTCCAAAGATGCGTTTTACATTTCCGTTGAAAGCTTTTTCAAAATCAATTTTCTTCTTGTCAGAATAAAACTGATTTGAAATATCAACTTTTCCGATTTTAGATTTGTAATTTTTAGCACTTAGTGGCGGAAAATTCACATCGTCCACTATCTGAACTTTCTTTTTAAACTTTTTCTCAACACGTGGCTCCTCTGATTTTATGGAATCAGATTCATCACCAGACTTGTTACCTGAACCTTTTACAACCCATTTCTGATTTGTAGAATTGTCTATTCTGTTGGAAGCACTCTTTGAACATTCTCCTTTCTCATAAGTCGAATTCTCAAAGCCTGTGAACTTCCGGGTTGACAGTTCAGTCTTCTCAACAACTTTTTCTTTCATTTTTCTTGAGACTTCTTGTTTTGGTCGAAATGTCTTTGGACAATCTTTCGCAACATGACCCACAGCTTTACACTGAAAACAAGATCTCTTTTCAACCTTCTTCGGGTCTTCTTTCTTCTTCATATCCTCTTGATTCTTAGCAAGGAATTCTTGATTTGTCTGATTTCTGAATGATTTCTCTTTTTCAGCTTCTGTAGTTTTTCCTGCAACAAACATTGTTTTTGGTTAATAAACTTTTTCATTTTTATAGTTTTTCTGTGGAGCAAAACCAAGACCTTTCTTTTTGTAATTACGATCATGGTTTGGTTTCTTTTGGAAACTATAACCACAATTGTAACCCATTTTCTTGTTAATTCTCTGTTGATCTCTTGAAGTGTATTGTTTAGGTTTTCCATTAAGATTAAAATCTTTTATTTCAGAAATATTAATTTCTGTGATTTTGAAAACCTTTTGAATCATTTCAATTCTGACACTTCTTATTGGAAAACTTTCATCTGAATATAATTTGTGAGAACCTTTCAAAGTATATGCCACTTTGACTGATTCATCATTCAAATTAGATTTCGAAAGTAAAAACTCTTTATCATAAACCCGTTTGTCCTTTTTGACTGTTGGCTTTGACGCACTGGACTCAGATTTTGACTCGGGTTTTGACTTCGGTTTTGATTCTTCATTGTCATATGTGTCTAACACCTGATCGACCATACTTTTTATCAACTTTGACTCATGATCAGTGTCTGATGACGTATATGTGACATCAATACTTTCTGGTAAGTTATCCGACGACCCAGACTCCCATTTCAAATTGATTGCTTGATTGACTCTTTCTGAATTTGGATTTCGAGGTGAATATCCATTTTCGATTGGGGGCGGACATCTGTTGTAAGATACACTCGGTTTCTTACCAGAAGTCTTCAACTTTTCTTCATCTTTTATCACGGATTTTTCTTCTTCAAATATCTTCACTTCTTCAAAAGTCTTCAAATCTTTCACAACTGGATAAATCCTGTCAACAACAAAAGTAGAACATGAGTAACTGTCTAGTAATTTCTTAACTTTCTCAGTTTCTATCTTTTGTGTTGCCAACTCAAGCTCGAGATCTGCACATTTCTTTATGTTATAGTTCGCTGTATCAAGCTGTCTCAGATATGCTATCTTCAAAGTATTCATAGCTTCAGCTTGTTCACCATCAGAATCTGTGTATTTGTTGATCTCTCTGTTCATAGTATCATATGATTCTTTCAGCTTGTGAATATTGTGCAACAACTCATTGTTCTGCTTAATTAGCGAATCACAGTTCATGCACTTTTCTTGGATCATGACCGGTTCAGCATCCACTTTAATTTCAAATTCAGGAACTTCTTTCACTGTCCCGCCTGAATTTAAAAAATGAGCTCTTCTCAATTTTTCAGCTTTCGCTTCTTCCTTCAATCTCTCTTCCTCTTCAGCCTCCTCTTGAATCTTTCTTCGTCTCTCTTCAGCAGCTTCCATGACTTTTCTGCATCGTTCTGCACATTTTAAATCATAAGCATTAGCAAAGAAAGCATGAGAAGTGTTTTTAGACATCTCTTTGGCCATAAGATTTTTATCTGGACAAAAATCATCCCAAGTAAAACCTTCTACCAACTTCTCATCATCTTGTTCAGCCACACATACTTTGCTGTCTTTCGGAAGATACTTTTCCCAGGTAAAATTATCATATTTTCCCTGACTCACAACACATGCCCTTTTATCAACCACATCTCTTCCATGAGTTGTTTGTGCCTGATGCTGCTGTGCTGGTTGAGTGATTTGATGATAAATGGCCTTCTTGTGATAATCATTGTTTCCGAAAGGATTCTGGGCACCGGTAGCTTCACGGTTTTTGCATTCCCTCTTGAAATGCCCCTTCTCCCTGCAACGAAAACATGTAACTTTAGATTTATCAAAACCTAAAGTTGAAACGTTTGCATCTCGAAAGTCATCACAGCCGGTAATTTGTTTAAACTTTTCAGCTCGTCTCATCACACTCGCCATACACCATTTAATATCCATCAATTCCATTTCTTCAGAATCAATCTGATCGTAATCCTCTTTCGTAAGCATTGGATTTCCGATCTTTCCTGCAACAAAACAGCTATAAGATTCTAAAATCATCCCTAACAAAGACATTTGATTTTTTGCAATATCTTCAGTGTAGTCTTGATCATTCTCAAGGCTTAACACAATGTTACACTGAAGTTTTCTACCATTCTTTGTTACAGAGATGTTAGGATCAAAAGATGAAAATCTTGTGCTGCTGCTTGATCCCTGGGGTGTCGTCTTCTCAGCAAAATCTTTGACACTGTAAGCAGTTTCAATCTTAGGAGAGAACTTTATTGAATCAGTAGCACCATGCTTGTAGTACAGACTGATATCCTGCTCTCCATCATAGTTCTTCATCCTAGCGATCTTTCTCTGCTCCATCTCTTGAGCTTCCAAATGCTTTATGAAGTCTCCGAGTTTCATCTTTTTATATTCCACTTTGTTAGACTTCAGCATCATCAAGAATGTTCCCCAGATTTCATATGGAAGTGCATCTGCAAGTTTTTCAATTAATTCATCAGTATCTTTCTTAACACCTAACTTTGTCATATTTCTCACCAAATTACAGTATCGATCAATAATTTGTTTGGTGGTTTCATTTTTTAATCCCCTAAACAAGTCAAATTCTTTCTTCATGAGAGACATTTTGTTCTTTAACATGTCATCACTTCCTGTAAACTTTGCTTCCAATTCTGTCCAAATCGAATATGCAGTTCCATCGTGTTGAAGCAAAATCAAGATATCTTCTTTTATCGCTTGCTGAAGTAGACTGACCATTAATTTCTCATCTCTATACTTCTTTTTCTCATCTGTACTCATCTCTCGAAGTGTTAATTGCACACCATTTTTAACTGGTTTAACATATGGTTCCTCGGTGTGTTCCCATGCATCAAGATGATAAGCTTCAACCCAATTTCCGAATCGTTCCGACCACACATTGTAATCATCAATATCCATGAGTTTCGGTGGTTTCTGAGATGTTCCGGTTTCATTTTCAATCAAAGCACTTTGAGTAATCGAGGTCGGAGTAGCAAAAGCATTATAAAAATCAGTATCCATCTTTCAAATGTTCACTAATTCACAAAGATTTTCAAATTTTTGCAATCTGTTCACAAAAGCGGTCCAATGAATTGACTGATTAAGCGGTCCAAGTAAAGATGTCTGTTCGAGCGGTTCTCAATCAGTGCGTTCGAGCGATCCAGAATTTTTCTGTTTGAGCGGTTCAGAAGTGTAATTTGGAGCGGCCCAGACAAATTTGACTAATGAGCGGTCCTAAACTTGTCAAATGAGCGATCCAAGGGTTGGTCTTTCGAGCGGTCCAACTATTAACCTTTCGAGCGGTTCAAGCTAGTCACTAAAAGCGGTCCATAAACAAAATTTCGAGCGATCCACTAAAAATAGATTCAATGAGCGGTCCAAACATGCACTTTTGAGCGGTTCAAGGGCTTACGTCATCTTTTGCACAAATCCGAAAAAGCGATTCACCTAAAAATCAACTTTCTAGGTCGAATTTGAATCTGAAACTTTCAAGGCTTTATTAGTCCATGATTCCGAGCATACTGTGCAAATTTGAGCCGGTTTCACCGTGAAAAATTTTGAAAAAGTGAAGAAAGTGTAGAAAATCAGAAGAATAGCAGCTACAATGGCAAGAACTCCTCCTCCTGAGCTCTGATACCACTTGTAGGATCGAATACCGACCTGTTTGAGTCGTTCAGAGAAGCTCTCGTCCAGATTAAGAGGCGGAAACTAATAATCTGGTGCAATTGAAGCCGTATTCACTCTAATATTGCTGTTGTATTGATTTCAAGCACAATTACAAGTTCTGACAGCACTTCGGCAGCACTTCGTGGCTTGCCGGAAGAATACACCGTTACTATGTGTGTTGGATCGCTCCACCTATATATAGATGTGCTGGGCCGCTTATATGACATGACATATAAGCGATCCCACATCAAGTCCACATAAGCGGTCCATGCATGTTACCCTATAAGCGATCCAAACAGTTTCTATGACACATATGCGACCCTAGAACAAGACTAATAAGCGATCCATATACAAATACACTATTCTAGAATTCTGTGCCATTTCCCATCTTCTCAATCTTCATGACTTGATGAAAGACGTAGTCAGCAGACGTAGGTGCACTAACATCAGCCCATATACATATGTTTAACTGGGCTTAACATGTTATCCCTCAAGAGTGTTTAATTATATCAATAGTGTGCAAAAATACCCATTTAGCTAATATTAAAAACCTCTAATAATCAGTTACTCGCTTCCCAACATTCGTGCACCCTAATCATTGTCATATCATTAACCAAGAACCCCTCTAGATAACTCCAATGTACATCACGAAGTCCGGCTTACAATGACTACTTATCAATAACCCTTACCAAATCATAATAATGATCAATATATTCTTGAATTTAAGCATAACACGAGGCTATACCCCATTCGTTACCCCTCGCACCATTTGGTTTTGGCCCAAACCTCCCTTCGAACAACCCTAGGACCCTAACTAACAGTGACCTCCCGATCACAAATCACATTTACAATTTATAACACCTTTCTGTTGACATTACATATCAATTAGTTATACGGACCCAATCTAGTAATGGTTAACACTATTAATCTTCTGGTAGGTCAAATGGTTCTTTAAACATGCATATAAATTTATCAACGACAACTTTGCTACAAGTCTTAATAACACCGCAACACGTATAAGTTCGTACACACACACACACACCCCCGTGGCCAACAATCCTACTATCATGCACCCTAGTTAAGAATTATTAAACAATCACATGTAATATTAAAACTAGTAATCACAATCCTAACTGTCACATGTTCATAATATCATTAATCATAATAATCACGTAAACATTTAACTACAGATCTTAATCATGAGCAGCGATTTAACATACCAACTATTTGCAAGAACACGAGAGGTGGGGGTGTGTGCGTCTTTTGCCGTCGAGAATCAGGAGGGGGGTATAGGTATTAGGGTTTGGTTTATTTGTGTTAACATATAATGAAACTAATTCATTCATAATCAGATTAGAGTGGGCTGAACCCACTAAGTTTCTGTTTGGTTGCCACACTAGCTTGGGCTTCCTAACAAAGGGCCGGATATGATATTAAAACTATTGGGCTCGGGTAGATAAAGACTAGCAAGTTGGGCAGTTGGGCCGAGTGTATAACTAAGCGATGGCGACCCCTTGAATAATAGAGGCAGGTGCGGCCCAAGTACTAAACACATTAAGAAATCCAATAACATACCACGTTAAACACTTTCATTACAGGCACAAACGTTAAACAGACTTTCTAAAGAAGAAGACGTGCAAATAAGAAGTAGTGAGGGATCAGAATCGCAATACCGAAAGATACTAACCTTGAAAGTTCGAGTTGTAACATCATCCCCAACTTGAAAGGAATTTCGTCCCGAAATTTGACAAGTAAGCACAGAGAGGAATTTCGTCCCGAAATTCACAAGTTTTACCAGTATAAGATTGATCGTCAAGAAAAAGTTGAGGATACTTGAATTTCATCTGATGTTCACGCTCCCACGTGAACTCCGGTCCACATCTTGAGTTCCAACGAACTCTCACAATCGTGATATGGCTATGTTAACGAACCTTGACTTCCTGGTCCATATGTTCGATAAATTCCTCTAGTAAAGGTATCGCACGTGTTTCATCAGTCAACCACTGCCTTAGATCCGAAACATAAATGACATCGTGTACGTTACCCGATTCGTCGGGTAACTCGAGTTTGTAGGTTACGCTACCGATTCTTCCCAGACTGTTGAATGGTCCATCATGACGTAAATTAAGCTCGCCGCGCTTGCCAAGCATACCACACCCTCCCAGAGTGAGACTTTCAACATGATACGATTACTTACAGTGATCTTCTAGTGTTTCCTAAATTATCAAGTTTCCTTGCAACCACGCGTTGTCGCCACACGATTTCCAATCTAAATAATCTTCCCATGAGTTTCGAGTGCAAGTCCTGGACTCGTGATTAAGTTGTTACCCACTTCAGTCCATAAGAAGGTTGGCATTATCATCCACGCAATGCCTCAAACAGAGATGTATGCATACTAAAACGGTAACGGCTGCAGTAGAACTCACTCAAAGATACGTGTCCTTCCAAATGTTTACTAAAGTCAATCACACACATGCTCGCAGCATGTCTCCATGTGTCAGGATGGTTCACTTGTTCTGACCATTTGTCCAACGGTGATAAGTACTGCTCATGTCTAGACGCGAGTTAAGGGTGTTGTGTAATGCCTGTTGATGTATTGCAAAATACATCTTTTATTCATGTATAGTTTGTATAGTTTATCAGTATTTATAGTTTAGTTTTATTTAGAATTACGTGCTATTGATCAATATTCGGTTTTCCAGGTCTTCTTGATACATGAAGTGGCTGAAAAAGGAGAAGAAACGAGCTACATTGCTGAACATTAAGTCCCGGAACCTGTTGGAACAAGTGTTAGAATTATTTCAAAAGAGTTGGAAGTGGGAGCTGGAATTGTAAAGCAACATTATGTGAAAAATAGTTCGTCGCGTAGCGCTACGAAAGAGGGATAGTTGGTCGCGCTACGCCACCAACAAGGAACAAAAATCTGGGTTGTTAGTTCGTCGCGTAGCGCCACGATAGAGGTGTAGTTGGTCGCGCTACGCTACCAACCTTTAATGGAAATCTGGTAATGAAGTTCGTCGCGCAGCGCGACGAAGTATGTGTTGGCCCGTCGCGCTACGCGACAGGTAGGAAGCGTGGATCTGGATAGGTTTTTTGCTAGGGTTTGGTATATAAGCATAATTTAGTCATTATTAAGAGGGTTACGAACCAAGAAACCCTAGGGACGAATTTCGGAGCAGATTTTGAGCTTTGCGGAGTGTTTTGGCTAACGGGAATCATCCGGTTGAAGCTTGGATCGTGAGAGTGAAGATCTTTCGGGTTTTATCTCCTGATTTTCCTTATTTTCGCGTTTTCAGTACTTTACGATGAATTCTTGTGTTAAACTTGTTTTGTTTGATTTGAACATCATGTTTCTTGGCTAAACTATTGATACTACCTAGATTTGATGATGGTTTAAATTACTTTTGGATCTTTTAACGGTTTTTATTGATTGATTATGGATTGACTTTGAAAGTAGAGTGTTCTATATTTTATGATTTGGTGCGTGTGCGTATTTACTTTTGATTGTGGATTGTTTACTGTTTCACATAGATTTTGGTGGATGTCTTTCACATAATAGATCTGTGTTGATTATTTGCATCCTTGCAGGTTCGGGTGATCTTTGGGTAAATCGGCCGATAGCCTTAGAAACAGTAATTAAAATATAATTAGAAGTAAATATTCTGCTTAACTTGTCGCTGAGAGGCTCGAGTTAGTTATTAGGTCGCTGTGCAGTATATAGCTAAATTAGATTTTGAGAGAAGTCGACATTAGTTCCCTAATTGCATTTGTGTCTAGTAAACCAAGTCAGAACCTAGAACTGCCTTAGATTGTCGCGCTGAGAGGTAGATAGTCATATTAGGGCACTTTTAGAGTCGTTAGAGGACTGAGAGGAAATCTAACAGTCGGTAATCATAACAGCCTTGTAGGGTTTCCTAGGTTTCTTCCTGAGAAGGGTCGGGAAGTCTTAGCATTGAAATGCCTTAAGGTTTAGTATTTAACAATCCCGGCTGCATACAACAATAAAACCGTTAGAAGTTCACTCATAGTTAAACTGGATTCAAGTCTAGGTAGTCCTTAATCTCATCTGAATTAAAACCCTAGTTTCCGCTCGTGTCTTAGTTTAATTTCAATTTAATCACAATTTTAGGATTTTAGTACAACCCCCCCCCCCAAAAAAAAAAAACACAACATTTGTTTAGTCGTGTCAGTGTCTAGTCTAAGTTTAGTCGTTAACGTAATTCATTAGAGTCCTTGTGGGTTCGACATCCGGACTTACTTTTCTGTGCTAGTCGACTGGTACACTTGTCGGTGAGTAGTTTAGTCAGGTTAAAGAGTCTAGATTTTTATTACTTGAGTCTTAATTTAGGGTAATTTAGTTTATTTAGTTGAACTACTTTTTCCACATCAAGTTTTTGGCGCCGTTGCCGGGGACTCTTGGCAATTGCGTTAACTGCTTTGTTTGGATTTCAACTGATATCATTACGTGCTTTTTGTGTGTTTGTGAGTCGTAGGAGTCCAAGTAGTTTTAGTGTCCTTTTCGTATTTCTTTGAGTCTTTTGTTGGAGTTGACTTACTTGTTTTATTCTTGGTTTTGCAGTTCATGCCCCACACGCGTTCGCAGGGACCAGTGAAGCCACCGGTCGACAAGTCTTCATTCTCCACACCAAACCCCCAGGTTCGAAAACCCCCAACTTCATCTTCAGCCCTTTCTGACTCTACACTTCCATCTAAACCACCGAACTACGACTTCACCCCGAAGTCATCACCCCATAATTCCCCACCACCCTCCCATCACCCTAGTCTACCACCAGTTCACCAAATGGCCGAAAACCAAACTGTCCACCAGCGTTCCACCGCGGGTTTTACCGCAAATTCACCCATCACCCTTCCTGAAATCACCAATGATAAGTCTTGGCAAATTCCTTCATACATCATGACTGCCATTAAGAACTCTTGTCAGTTTCATGGTCGTGATGATGAGGATGCGCCAGCACATATCAACCGTCTCACCCGTCTGTGTAGCACCTTCGGCATCGAAGGTGTGAATCTTGATGCCCGCTATCTCCAAGTCTTCCCCTTTTCGTTTGCTGGCCGCGCAGCCACCTGGCTTGATTCGCAGCCAGCAGGTACTTACATCACTTGGGCTGGACTTAGAGATGCCTTCCTTGCTAAGTATTTCCCACCTGCGAAGGCCTCTCGCCTTCGAGATCAGATCCATTCCTTTAGAATGGAGCCTGACGAACCTTATCACTTAGCTTGGGAGAGGTTTCAAACTTTACTCTCGCGTTGTTCCCAACATGGACTGTCGGATTGGGCCTTAGTAGAAAAATTTTATAATGGTCTTACCCCTGAGTGCAAGGCCCGATTCGACACATCCGCAGGAGGCCACCTAATGGGAAAGAAAACTGTGGCCGACTGCAATGACCTCTTTGAGAGCTTCGCTCATGCTGATATAGACCATAGTGCTACCGGCAGGAATTCCAATCCTCTGATTACTTCCTCATCTTCTCGAGGAGTGAACCAAGTCGTTTCAGACTCAAAGGTAGTGTCTCAGCTTGAATATATCACCAAAGAGTTGCTAGAAATCAAGAAGAAGGTAGATAGATGCGAGGTTTGTAGAGGTGGACATGACACCATAGATTGCCCAACCCTTACCCTAGAGCAGGTCGAGTATATAGCAGGTCAAGATAGGGGTCCAACTAACCCGTTCAACAATAGTAACTCTAATTGGTGTGCTAACAATTATCGTTCCTCAGGTAACCTCCCTGGTTTTCCCAGGTCAATATCAAAGTAGGGGGCCAGGTTTTTATTCTACTGGGGGGTCGGGTCAAACAGGTCAATTTGCTAGTTCAGGTTCAGGGGGGTAGTTCAGAGGTGAGGGGTCAAACCAAGAAGTTCAACCTAAGAGTGAGGGGTCAGGTGGTAGTTTGTCTAGGATAGAGGACCTTTTTTCCCAGTTATTGGTTAAGGATCAGGCTACCCAACGTACCTTAGAGGACCACGCTACACTTTTAAAGAATAATCATTCAAGCTTCTTAGACCTTCAAAGGCAAGTTGGGGATATTGCACGCCAGTTGCAAGAACGACCTCCCGGTCAATTTTCGGGCAACACAAGGCCCAACCCATCTGGCTCTTTGAAGGCAATTTCGACCCGTAGTGAGACCCGAGAGTGTTGAGATAGAAGAGGAGGAACCCGTAGATGAAGAGATTGAAATGGAGGCGCCCGGTAAAGTGCAATCTAGGTTAATCCCAGCAAGTACCGCACACACCGGGGTGCCTTCGAGTGAGAAAAGTGTAGGAAAGAAACCCATTCAAGTTGTTCCATCACCCAATGTTGATATTTCCCATGCTCCGTTTCCCTCCCGCCTTAAAAATCAAACCTATTCCAAAGAGTACGGGAAATTTTTAGAGATCTTTAAGCAGCTTAGGATTAACCTTCCTTTCATAGAAGCTCTCCAATCGATGCCCAAATATGCTAAATTCCTAAAAGACCTTCTAAAACGCAAGGATAGGTTAGGAGAGGTTTCTAACATCCCCCTTAGTGGAGGATGTTCCGCCGTAGTGTTGAATAAGGTTCCGGAAAAATTGACGGATCCGGGCCTTTTTACCATCCCGTGCTTGTTTGGGAGTGATACCGAGTGTAGGGCCCTAGCCGATCTAGGAGCGAGTATAAACCTAATGCCGCATTCTATGTATGAGAGGTTAGGTCTAGGAGAGTTGTCACCTACACGCATGTCTTTGTCCCTCGTCGATAGATCCGTTAAGTATCCACGTGGCATTATTGAAAACCTTTTAGTCAAAGTGGATAAGTTCGTCTTCCCCGTAGACTTTGTCGTTCTTGACATGGAAGCCGATGAAAAGGTTCCCATCATTCTAGGACGCCCATTCTTGTGTACCGCCAAGGCCATCATCGATGTCTTTGACGGGAAAATCACACTTCAAGTCGGTGAGGAGAGGGTCACTTTCGAGATAGCACGCTCCATGGAACACCCTAGTGGTTCCGATGATCTTAGTAGTCCTTGTCATTCGGTCTATTTCATAGAGTCTTTCTTATCTTGTGTTGACCATTGCTTTGACTATATTAGTGGAGCCGACCTAGTCGAGAATAGGATAGATGAGGTAGTTGAGAAGGTAGAGGAGGTTGTTAGTGAGAGTGAAGAGGTAGAAGAGAATGAGTGGGTCCCCGAAGTGCTAGAGTTGAGTGAGATCAAAAGTGAGAGTGAGAGTACACCTATAGAGAAACCCGCCCCATTAGAACTCAAAGTCCTCCCGTCCCACTTAGAGTACGCTTTCTTAGGTGAGGGTTCCGAGTTGCTCGTCATTATTCCGTCTAAGTTAGAGGAGGGGGAGAAGGGTAGGTTACTAGAGGTGTTGAGAGTGAATAGGGAGGCCATTGCATGGCGCCTTTTGGATATTAAGGGCATAAGCCCCGCCTATTGTACCCACCGGATACTCATGGAAGATGACTATAAGCCGGTGGTGCAACCTCAAAGGCGCCTCAATCCGAACATGCAAGAGGTTGTTAAGAAAGAAGTGCTTAAGTTGTTAGATGCCGGGGTGATTTACCCCATTTCCGATTCACCATGGGTTAGCCCGACCCAAGTCGTCCCAAAGAAGGGTGGGATGACGGTGATCATGAACGAAAAGAACGAGTTAATCCCTTCCCGTACCGTTACCGGTTGGCGTGTATGCATAGACTATCGAAAGTTAAACGACGCCACCCGGAAAGATCACTTCCCCTTACCATTCATTGACCAAATGTTGGAGCGTCTAGCGGGTCAACAATTCTATTGTTTTCTCGATGGATTTTCGGGTTATTTTCAGATCCCCATCGCCCCGGAGGATCAAGATAAAACGACGTTCACATGCCCTTACGGCACTTATGCGTATCGCCGCATGCCTTTCGGGTTATGCAACGCTCCAGCAACTTTCCAAAGATGCATGGTCGCTATATTCCAAGACATGCTTGAGACTTCCATGGAGGTTTTCATGGATGACTTCTCGGTTTATGGCACCAATTTTGAACAATGTCTTTCTAATCTTGATTGGATGCTTAAGAGGTGCATATAGACAAATCTTATGTTGAATTGGGAGAAGTGTCACTTTATGGTGACGAAGGGGATAGTGTTAGGACACAAGGTGTCAAGAGAGGGTATAGAGGTGGATAGGGCCAAGATAGATACCATAAGTAGATTGCCTCCACCTACTAGTGTCAAGTCCGTTAGGAGCTTTCTAGGTCATGCGGGCTTTTATAGGCGTTTTATAAAAGATTTTTCCAAAATCACACGCCTGATGACTAGGCTTTTAGAGAAGGATGCACCTTTCGTCTTTGACGAGGAGTGCATCAAGGCGTTTGAATTCTTGAAAGAACAACTCGTGAGTGCCCCGATACTTGTGTCGCCCGATTGGGGCTTACCTTTTGAGCTCATGTGTGATGCGAGTGATTATGCCGTAGGTGCGGTCCTAGGTCAAAGAGTCGATAAGCACTTTCATCCAATCTACTACACGAGAAAAACTCTAAATGATGCTCAAGAGAACTATACCACCACGGAAAAGGAACTCTTAGCCGTAGTGTTTGCGTTTGATAAGTTTCGCTCATATCTCGTGCTTTCCAAAACCACCGTGTTCACCGATCACTCCGCTTTGCGATTTCTTTTCCAAAAGAAAGACGCAAAGCCGCGTCTCATTAGATGGATTCTTTTGCTCTCCGAGTTTGATATAGAAATTAAGGATAAAAAGGGAGCGGAAAACGTGGCCGCCGACCACTTGTCAAGTTTAGAGGATCCAAAGAGAGAAGAGGTTCGTGAGGATTCCATAGGAGATACCTTTCCCCACGAAACCATAGATTTTGTTAGTGCCAAGGTAGAGGGTTTGCCATGGTTCTCGGATTTGGCAAACTATTTAGCGACCGGAGATCTTGTGAGGGGTATGTCCTACCAACAAAAGAAAAAGCTTCTTAGGGAGGCTAGGAAGTACATTTGGGACGACCCATACCTCTTTAGGATAGGTGGAGATAGAGTGCTTAGGAGATGTGTTTCAAAGGAGGATGGTTTAGACATCCTTAGACATGTGCACGAGGGTTTAACGGGAGGCCATCACGGAGCGAATGTGACGGCACAAAAAGTTTTTGATAGTGGGTTTTATTGGCCAATGGTAGTTAAGGATGCCATAGAGTTTGTTAGGACTTGTGACCGTTGCCAACGTACCGGCAACATCTCATCCAAGGATGAAATGCCTCAAAATCCCATCCAAGTCTTTGAAATCTTTGACGTATGGGGCATTGACTTCATGGGACCTTTCCCATCCTCTAGTGGGAATAGGTACATCCTCGTGGCCATTGATTACGTTTCGAAGTGGGTCGAAGCTCAAGCTTTGCCCACCAATGATGCCCGAGTGGTGGTGAGATTCCTTAAGAAGTTATTCACGCGTTTCGGAGTCCCTAAAGCTATCATAAGTGACCGTGGCACGCATTTTTGCAATTCCGCCATGGAAAAGGCACTTGCACGCTACAGTGTCACTAACCGTCTTTCTACCGCATACCACCCGCAAACTAGTGGCCAAGTAGAGAATGCTAACCGAGGGGTGAAGAGAATCTTAGAGAAAACGGTAGGAAAAAGTAGAAAGGATTGGCCGGAAAAGCTCGACGAGGCTTTGTGGGCATTCCGTACCGCCTATAAGACACCGTTAGGAACGACACCCTTTATGATTGTGTATGGCAAAGCTTGCCACCTCCCGGTAGAGTTAGAGCATAGGGCGTTGTGGGCATTAAAAACCGTAAACCTTGACCTTACCGAAGCCGCAAGAAGGAGATTCTTCCAAATTCATGAGTTGGAAGCTCTAAGGGATGCTGCCTATGAACGTTCTTGGAGTATCAAGGAGAAAACCAAGGCATTGCATGATAGGAGGTTGCGAGGATTGAAGGATTTTAAGGTAGGTGACAAAGTGCTTTTGTTCAATTGACGGTTGAAATTAATAGCAGGGAAATTGAAATCGAGATGGAGTGGTCCGTATGTGGTGAAAGAAGTATTTCCATACGGCACGGTTGAATTATACGATGAGGTTGACAAAGGAGTGTGGAAGGTAAACAGTCATCGTTTAAAACATTACTTGGGAGGTCCCATTGATACTACCGAGGAGGAAGAAATTCCTCTCGAGGACCCACCCACCTTCACCAAGCAGTGAGAACAAAAAGCTTCATTTGTAGAGTATGTACAGTTTGTAATTTCGTTATTTTTCGTGTTTTTCGTGTTTGTGTTTTGTGTTTGTGAGTAAATTTGCAGGATACGTACCTTTGAGGAGCTGAAAACGCGAAGAAAAAGTCATTCCAGGTAAGTCCTATACTTAGAAAAATTTTGGGATGGTTTGGGGAAGGTTGGTAAAACTTAGAAAAAATTTCTAAGGCAAAAACTTGAAAATCTACCAAACCTTCTACCAAAAAACACCCGTCGCGTAGCTCCACCACTTTTACCCATATGGTCGCGCTACGCCACCATTGAGGGTCATTAAACAACCCTTTTGAACCCTCTGAAACCCCTCTGAACCCCTTTTGAACCCTCTGAACTCTCCTGAACCCCCTCATTTGTTTTTTGAACCCTTTTTAAATGATGGTGAACCCCAATACGTAATTCAAAGTTCTTTTCCTTCACCAGTTTATCCCCAACTCCAAAACCCTTCTTCTCCCTTCTCAACCCTCACCGCCGAACCCACAACTCCCCATCACACCTGCCCCCGTTACCAACCTTCCCCCGCCGCCGACATCAACCCGCACCACCGGCCGCCGCCGTTACACATCCGCCGCCGCATCCACCGTCCGCCGTTACACTTCACACCACCTCCGACTTCACAACGCATCCTCCATCTCCTTTTCAACCCTTACACCACCGGTTCCCACCATACGACCACCCTTGTGACCGGAGTCGCACACCAAACAAAGCCCCCATAAACAACCTAACCTTGGACCTTCATTTAGAACCGATTGGGGACTGCAACTGTTAATCAAAGTTAAAATTTTTTCTTGCATTCTTCACATTTCAGGTATGTTCCTGCTTCTTTTCTCATTTAATCGTCGTTTAGAGTCTGATGTGAGTCTTTTAGTGGCGTAAATTGTCAATTCTCGTATGTAACCGTCATATTAGTTCTGCGTCTTTAGGTTAGGTCGAGCCATTCTCGTGTAGGGTCGGCTATGGGTCTTGAGTGTCCGGTTTGTTGGTTAAATGTCCGTAGGGTCAAGTGTGCGTCCGTCTTAGGTCAGTTTAGTGGTCATGGTTTGTTCGTTATGCTACCTATGTGTGTCGAGTTACATCATGTAGTTTTTTTTTTTTTTTTTTTTTGGTCATGGGATTGCGGTTGGTTTGGTTTGGAACATTATGGTTAAATTTGACATAATTTAAGTGTATGGATTCATTGGTTCACGCTTAACTATTGGGATTGGTTTTGGGTAGTCGGGTTGGAGGTGGAAATTGTTTGTTTGATATTTGAAAGGTCGGTATGATACATTGACTTGAAGAATCGATTGTTGCGCTTTGGAACTAGATTTTTGTATTCGAATGGAACCTCCTTTCATTAGGCGGAATCATTCGACACTAAAATGTATTTTCAAAACAACTAAAAAGTAATCATTTTCACGCGCGACTTCGACTTCAATGTCATATGTCGGCACTTTTGGCTCTTAATTGGGACAATTAAAAGTGCCGATGGGGGGTAGTTTACATTGAGTCTAGTCTAATGTTTCGCGTCTTTTTAGTATAGTTTTAGTTTAGTTTAGCAGTTTTAGTCTTGTTTGGGTTTACTTGCACGTACAAGTGGTTTAAACTCACCCGTACTCAATCTCCATTCGGGCGAGTTTAACCACCACTTAGCAATTGTAAAAAGTAGCCCGCTCGTTTTAGATCTAGCCACGAATGAAATGCTATACGGCTAGTATTTGAAAAAAAAAATAAAAAATTTAAAAATACCAAAAAAGTAGTTGTTATTTACTGACTGTCTGCTTGTTTTGTCTTGAATTTATTTGTTTTGCATGCGTGGCTTGTAGCTCTCGTCGCGGAAAGGGTAGGAAAACCGGAGCGGGTCAGTCAGCACCGCAGCAGGATCCGGTTCCTCAAGAAACACCAATCATTCAGATAGCACCCGATGATCCGAATTTACGAAAAATCAAATATCAAACAAGTTATAACTTCATTCCGGATCAGAAAATGCACAGAGATGATCACCCGATTCTGAAGTTTGAGGAAGATACACCCGAATATGATATGTTTGAAAAACTGAAGGATACTGAGCTACTCCAACACCGGGTTATTAATTGGAATTGGTTGAGAGAGATAGGTGCAGAGCAGGAAGTGAGGGACCTGTTGGGTGAGAGATTGATTGAGGCAATGAACTGCATAGAGCCTCAGTATGAAGAGTTAGTTTGGGAGTTTCACAGTACGTGGTTACACAAGGAAGGAAAGTTTGAGCAGGGCACGGCTGTGTCGTTTAGTTTTGGAAGGAAAGTGTACGAGATGAATATGGCACGATTTGCCATAGTTTCGGGATTATATACTGAGGAGGAGGTAAAGAGGCCGGAGTTCACTACTTGTTTGACGGGTGCATATAAGAAAAAAAGGGATTGTAGTGTTGGTAAAACTGAGGTGCAGGCGTTCTGGAAGACGATTTCTGATCGTGCATTTGGGAAAACGAATCTGATCACATCGGTTCGTAATCCGGTGTATAGGTATGTGTTGAAGATCTTGTCTACTACACTCGTGGGTCGGAAATCGGGAGAAAATAAGGCGAATTGGATCGAGCTATTCATTCTGATGTGTAGAGTGCATGGAAGGGAATTTAATCTGGCTACTGTTTTAGCAGATTCGTTCAGTAGAGGTCGCCGAGGGGGTATTCGAGCTGGGTTGGATATGGGCCCTTATATCACCAGGATTGCAACAAATTTGGGAGTGTTTGATATATATCGTCCCGAATTTCTACATAAGGGGCCCACGACAGCGATGTTTGGATTGCTAGAGCTGAAGAAGGTAGGCATAGTGACATGGACGGAACCCTATGGTTGGAGGCCGATTCAAGAAGGTCCACATGTTCCGCAGCAGTCACAGGCACCACCAGCTGAGGGTGCCAGTATTCAGACTGAGGCTACACAGGTGCAACAGCCATCACAGGTACATGAGCGGTCAGTGCCTGCGTCACACAGGAGACATCCTCTACCTGAGCCTCTTACTTTGGAGTCATTCTCTGGCTATGTGGAGCAGAGATTTGACAGGCTGGAGCAGTTGATTGAGGCACTTCAGAGGAGTCAGTCGAAGCAGGAGGATGTTCTTCGCTATATGATGACCGTTCAGAGCATGAGGATTCCGGATTTCTTTCGGTCAGGGCAGGCTGGTGTTGGTGCACCGGCTGATCCGGATCCGCCATTTCAGGTATTTGAGGCGAGCAGTCATGACTCCGATAGTCATGCAACAAGTGTATCAGATAACGCTGGTGAGTTCATAGTTTTACGAAAACGTTGGTTACCAAGTATTTAGTTAATCCATTGAATTTAATTCCGAAAGTAATGTTGATAATATCTCGATACTGAACAAGACGGCTCCTGATGTATGTTTTACCCGTTCCCCAGTGTTCCTATCAAAACACTGGGCATGTCTAGGTCATTAGTTCACACCCGTCCTCTCCGGTACGGGGTGAGGGTGCTAAACCTAAGTAGTGCTACTAACTAATACCCGTTACCTCCCCGGTAACACAAAAGATGGGACTTAAGAATGATAGGGTGAGATTATTATCCAACATCCAAGTTTTACCCGAAAGACTTATCCCTCCCCAGGATACCCACTGACTGTCTCAACCACCGGGACACATGCTCAAGAGAGATGAACTCACCTTAGTTTTTCTCGATAAGATTAGTTATATAATCCAAATCAATCAACCATCCCTAACGTGGTTATCACAGAATAATCAGTTTGGTTTGCACAATTACTTACACGTCTTTGCACATATGTCAGCAAATAAAGTCACGTTTACACCACAATCCATGTCGGGTGATTTTGGTTATCATTTCCGTGAATGTATACTTATAACCAGAAATCATACCACATAGTTTTCCGTAACACTATGTATCATAATAATCCACAAGTTCATATGTACAAATACCATATCGTTATACAAGTAAATCAATGCCTTAATTCCATAAGTTACCGGCCGATTCCATAATACCCAAACCAACTGGCCCACTAATATTAGACATAACATTACTAACACATAGAAAATATAACATGCAAGCCTACTTGGACCCGGTTGGGCTTGGGCACAATCAGAAAGTTGTAAACTGTTGTGCGGCCCGGCGCACATCAAGATGGTTCAGTCCACTGCGACCAGCCCGTCGCTTCATAGCTGGGCTGATCTAGCTCGTTTGTAACATTTGGCTGTGGCCCAGATATCAAGCCCGCTGTTCCAGCCTGCGGCCCAATCGCATGACCCAACTAAGTCACGTTTACAAATAGAGTCACATAGTGGTGGGCCCATATGCATATGTTTAACTGGGCTTAACATGTTGTCCCTCAAGAGTGTTTAATTATATCAATAGTGTGCAACAATACCCATTTATCTAATATTAACAACCTCTAATAATAAGTTACTCGCTTTCCAACATTCATGCACCCTAATCATTGTTATATCATTAACCAAGAACCCCTCTAGATAACTCCAATGTATATCACGAACATGTCCGGCTTACAATGACTACTTATCAATAACCCTTACCAAATCATTATAATGATCAATATATTCATGAATTTAAGCATAACACGAGGCTATACCCCATTCGTTACCCCTCGCACCATTTGGTTTCGGCCCAAACTTCCCTTCGAACAACCCCAGGACCCTAACTAACAGTGACCTCCCGATCACAAATCACATTAACAATTTATAACACCTTTCTGTTGACATTACATATCAATTAGTTATACGGACCCAATCTAGTAATGGTTAACACTATTAATCTTCTAGTAGGTCAAATGGTTCTTTAAACATGCATATAAATTTATCAACGACAACTTTGCTACCAAGTCTTAATAATACCGCAACACGTATAAGTTCGTATACACACACCCGTGGCCAACAATCCTACTATCATGCACCCTAGTTAAGAATTATTAAACAATCACATGTAATATTAAAACTATTAATCACAATCCTAACTGTCACATGTTCATAATATCATTAATCATAATAATCACGTAAACATTTAACTATAGATCTTAATCATGAGCAGCGATTTAACATACCAACTATTTGCAAGAACACGAGTGGTGGGGGGTGTGTGCGTCTTCTGCCGTCGAGAATCGGGAGGGGGGTATAGGTATTAGGGATTGGTTTATTTGTGTTAACATATAATGAAACTAATTCATTCATAATCAGATTAGAGTGGGCCGAACCCACTAAGTTTCTGTTTGGTTGCCACACTAGCTTGGGCTTCCTAGCAAAAGGGCCGGATATGATATTAAAACTATTGGGCTCGGGTAGATAAAGACTCGCAAGTTGGGCAGTTGGGCTGAGTGTGTAACTAAGCGATGGCAACCCCATGAATAATAGAGGCAGGTGCGGCCCAAGTACTAAACACATTAAGAAACCCAATAACATACCACGTTAAACACTTTCATTACAGGCACGAACGTTAAACAGACTTTCTAAAGCGGAAGACGTGCAAATAAGAAGTAGTGAGGGATCAGAATCGCAATACCGAAAGATACTAACCTTGAAAGTTCGGGTTGTCACAAAAAAGACCGTTGGCAACGGTCATATTATAAAAAAAGTTTCTAATATCTATTAGAATCTTATATATATATATACATACTCAAACACACACCAATCACAAACTCAAACACACATCAATCACAAAAAACACATAGATTCTCTCCAATTAATATTTATGTTATTATTATTATTTTTATTATTTATAGTTTATTAACGATATTATATTAGGTGTTAGCTTTCTTTACGGGAGGCGATATTTGAGGATGTCAACCACTATCGACGTTCCACTTTTATACGAGGCTCATAAGCGATACACGGGTTTCATGGGATATTGGGTAGTCTTTATTGCACTCACTGGGAGTGCGCGACATGTCCAACCGCTTGGAAAGGACGACACCATCGTGGTGACCACGATGGTCCTACCTTAATATTACAAGCGGTAGCGTCTCATGATTTATGGATTTGGCATGCGTACTTTAGCATGGCCGGTGCAAATAATGACATCGCAGTTTTACAATCTTCGAATCATTTCGACGATGTCACAGATGGTGTTGCACCAAATACTTCATTCTATGCAAACGACATGGAGTATAAGTATGGGTACTATCTTGTCGACGGTATTTATCCCGAGTGGGTGACGTTTGTGAAAAGTTATTCGTGTCCAGATGATGAGAAAAGATTGTATTTATAGAAGAAAAAAGAGTTGGCAAGAAAAGATGTCGAGCGGGCTTTCGGTGTATTAAAAAAAGATGGTCTATCATTGCCCAGCCGTCGAGGATACTTGAAAAGAGTAAAATGAGAAACATCATGTATACGTGCATCATCTTGCATAACATGATATTGGAGGACTCGAATAAAGCGTTTTATGGAGAAAGTTATGATGAAGGTAACGAACCGACGAACCCACTACTCACATACGCTCAAAATGAAGTTATCAAAGCGAGGATACGTGACAGGGACACACACCATAACCTTCGAGCTGATCTGGCCGAGCACGTATGGTTTTATCGTGAACAAGGAGGAGACGACAGAGACGACGGGTGTTTTTTTTAGTGACATTGTATTTGTTTATTTAAATTATGACATTGTATTTTTTTTATTTAAATTATGGCATTGTATTTTTTTATTTAAATTATGAGTTTTAAATTAATATATCAAAATTAAATAATGTTCAAATTTAAATAAAAAATAATTAGGTAATGATGATGGGGCTTTAAACCATGTCATGCAAGTTAAAGGGAGGGGTTTTAAAGCCTCCCATATGACGTGGCGCCTAGATAGATCTGACTTGGCGTGATAAAGCCCCTGGGAACTTTATATCACATCCTCCAACCTTATAAATTTGGTTTTGCACAATAAAAATTAGAAAATCTTAATTGCACATTTTTCTACTAGTTAATGTCTTATATTGCCATTAATATCTATTTTTAATGTGAAGATAAATATTTTTGTTAAAGTATAAATTAATACAAAAATTTCATAAAGTATGTAACTTTTTTTTAAGCATATGTAAATTTTAAACTGTAAGATTATAAAATTTTAAATCTATAAATAATTGTTTTGACAGTCATAAAAACGTGTAACCACGTAGTTATAATTTATAGGTTATATGAAGTGGCACATGCAAGTAGAGGGTTTTCGCTACACAAACATGAAGTGGACGATCATTTCGCCATGACACTCATTTTTTTAATGATGACTTCATAATCATAGGCCCATCTATTACTCTAGAAATGAAAATTTAATATTCAGGAGTGTAATTTAAAGTTGAACAATTTAAGTGTATAATTACCAAATCTTTTAATACCACCATTGCCAAACCCTGCACCAAAATCTCACTACTCGATGCGTGCAAGATGTTGACATATTTTTAGGACTAAATAATAATAATAATAATCTATACTTTCTATAAAAGGAGAAATCTGAGTAACATAAGAAAAGTTGATGTCGCAGCCAGAGAGGTTGTCCAACAATGCTTTTCTTATGTCATTACTGTATCATAAGTCTTAATATATAAAATCATTTAAAATCTATATAAATCTCTGCCATTCAAAACCTCTGTCCATATCTATCCTTTAAAGCCAGCCGAGGTTGATGGTCCTTTGGGCAGCGTATATCTCAGCAGATGTTTGAAATTGCCGGTAATTTCAAATTCAAAACGCCTGGGGATACGTAATTTGCAATTAATGCATGTTACTAACTCACTTCTGTCAATCATCTTCTTATATAAAGGTTTTTTTTTTCTCATTTACCTCTTCATATTTAAACTCTCGTGTTCTCTGCTTTTGTATTTTCAAACCACACTTCCAATGTATCTCTCCCTCAAATCCTTTCTTCTCAATACTCGATATTTGTTCATAAAGGAAAATAGAAAACCGAAGCTCTCTCTGACCCACTTTCAGAACAAATTTTGGGGATATGTCGTTTGCCTTGATGATGGTAATGTCATATATAATTATGTTTGTTTTTGTTTTTGATTTTTCGTAATTGTTTTTTATCTGAGTTATGACTAAATGATGATTGTGAATGATTTGATGATGATTGTTCTACAGTTATTCCTACCAAATGCAAGAAACTCTCTGCTTCTGCTGCAAGAAACTTTCCGATTCCAGATCTTAGTGCTTCACATAATTGTCCCAGCATCATTGTTCCAACATCGTTGAAAGTATGTTTTTTTTTGGAATTTTGAAATTTTAAATTTTGAACTGATCTACTCTAATTCTCGCTTTATATTTCAGTCTAATCACAGTTGTTTGAAATTCATACAATCATCTGTAGGTTATTTTAGGTTTGTGGATTTTTTAAAACTGTTGATAATGTTGATAATTTTTATTTTAAACTGTTGATATATTTCAGCTAGCTCTGTTTAGTAGAAGCATTTGTGGAGCCATAATGGTTTTAGAATATGTTAATATGGATATTGATAGTATTAAATTAAATACAAAGAAAGATTAAACACTTAATATGAATTAAATACAAAGAAAGATTATTAAATGTACAGTGAAATTATTCTGGGTTATGACTAAATGATGATTATGAATGATTTGGGCAGATGATGATGATGTAGAATCTACAGTGGTTCCTACTAAACGCAAGAAAGTATCTACTTCTGTTGTAAGACAAGATTTTATTTAATAAGATATATAAGTAGATTTAATTTGTTTTTTCCTGCCTTTTTATATTAAAAGATGCATAAAGTTTGGAATTTTGATGTATAGAATGTATACATATACGATGCATACACTTCTGCAGACTCCGATGATTTAAAGCAGCTCTTTATCAAGCAAGTTGAGGATTAAGTATAAGAGGATAGGGCTACTCTTCAAGAGCTGAAGAGGTGTTTTGATGGACTGCATCTTTGTCTGTTCACGAGAGACCAGGTGTCACACCCCCAAAATACCATCTAGGGAATGTCCCTGTTAGGCGTGTGACGTACCAACAGCGAACCACTAATTACATTGAACCCATACATGTTTCAAAATAAAGTTCTCAATTATTAATAAAAATACCATCAACAAGTTAAGTGAAAACCAAAGTGTTCAGCGGAAGCAAAGTAAAACAGTTTCATAACCAATGTATAGTATCAAGAAATCAATAACATGAGTTCCTCCAGTCGACCCATGACCACTCCAGCTACTCCAGACGGCAAGTTCCAATGCAAGACATCTAAAGACCTACAAGCATGCAAACAAGTGTGTCAGACAACGCTGGTGAGTTCAAAGTTTGGTTACCGAGTTCAGTTTACCAGATACATGTATAAAACAGTTTAACAATTTGATTTGATGTTGTTATTAACTCGACTACCATATGTGGCGACTAGATGTGAATGCCCAACCCCAATGCCTCCATTTAGGCATTGGTCATGAGGTCAAGGTATCAAACAACCTTGAATAGATGTAAGGGGTCTTATATGTACACGATGAGAATGCCCAACCCCAATGCCTCTAACTAGGCATTGGTCATGAAGTCCAGGTAATTAGTTCACGCCCGTCCTTTCGGCCCGGTGTGAGGGTGCCAAACCTAATAGCGCTATCAACTAAATACCTCGTTGCTTCTTCAGCAACACGGTAGATGTATGGGGTCTTACATGATTTATACTGTGTTCAATAACCAACATCCCAAATAACAGTTTACCCAGTATTCCCTTCAGAAACGTTTACCAGATGTCCCAAACCACCGGGACGCATGCTTAGAAAAAGTGTAGTGAACTCACCTTGGATTGCTCGGTAATGAAATTTACTCATTCCCAGTCGATCTACCAACCACGTCCTAATCATGGTTATCAATCTAATCAGTTTCGTTTACTATTGAACACGTGTTTATCAGATATATCACATAGCACGCAACAGATGGCACATAGCATGCGAGTCCAATACAATTTCCACTTAATAGTCCAAGTTATCAAAACCCAAGCAGCCTATTATTAATCATCATAGAAGTGTGTGACCAAAATCATGCAGTCCATTTAAAGTGTGCGTGCAACCGAGTGTGCGGTTGAGTTAAACGACCCACATACACATAAGCTTCACAAATAACATATATATTTTTATATACAACAACAATCCTACTCAACCACATATACTCACAATAATCCGATTCGTTTAGTTCTTCAAGTCCTGACATCTATATTATAAATACAAATAAATTCGGAAATTTAGAACCTTAAACAAGTGCGGATCCTCTTAACCAGTCTAAGTTCGGATGTGCAAATCAATTTCTTATTACAAATTCGGACCCTTTTGAATTAATTGTATATTAACTAAGTTCTGATGTGCAGTTTATAAGGAATCAAAATATAAAATTTGTTTTCAAACACCCATGTGCACATGCCAAATTACCATTCCTAGATTCATGAATTCTCAATACTGATCATTCACAAGCATGGGATATGGATGGCCCACTTGTATGTTATAATACAAAAAAAAAAAAAGAAAATCTATTCATTCACCCAACCACCACTGTACAATACCATATACCTCAACATATACATGCATGCACTCACCCTCGGCCAAAGAACCCATTCCTTTATATAGCCACATATACTAAATAACTTAACTTAGATATATTTCTATCTGAGTAATCTTTCTCTTCATATGCGTGCACAGTGTGTATATACATATGTTTTATTAATCACTCCCCACACATATGTGTAAACAATATTACGCTCACACATAAGTTCATGTGATCCCACAAACCCAAACCCGGTCACGTCTGACCCGCAAATCCGATCCCACACCCTGTCAACATGTAACATTCCTTACTACATACCAGGCATCAACATAACTCGCGTACCGGCATACACATATAAGATCATACCCGTAACGTTCGTAGTTCGAGTATTCTCTTCACGTATAAACCCGTCCGATCATGCCCGTTCATATAATTTCACACTATCAACCAACACAACTTCATATAAAATACATCTTCTATTATAGTTTCCATAACAATCTCATATAATCATATTCAAGTATCATGAAGCATGCACATCACAGTTTCCCACATCAAAATTGACACATGTTAATGGCTACGATCATGCTTATACTTACCAAGCGACCGTGTGAGAGGGAGAGAGCCGAATCAAGAGAAGGAGAGCTTCGAGTTCTACCGGCGACACCTTCGTCTCTCCAGCGGGTCGTGGTGCACCGTCGACGTGAAGAGAGATGTTGTCCAATGTTTGAAAGTCGAAGAATAGTTCCTGCCGTGATCCTCCGCGTATCCCGACGACTTCACTTGTTCCGCCAATGATCCGGCAATGGGAGGGTGTTTATGGCGAGGATTGGTTTTGAAGGAGTTACAATTGATGGATGCTAGATGATGGAGCGATGGGGTGGGGGGGGGGAAGGGACTGCCGACTTTGCATGAGGGACTTAGGGTTTCTTGAAATTCGTCCAAATAATAACCAAAGGTAATCAACTTATTATTTTGTTTGTGTCGCTACTGAAGGGGAAAAGGAAGTCCAAGCTTGGTTTGGGCTTAATTTTGGGCCGATGAGAGTCCCTATAATCGAAGGGTGTTCGGCTGAAAGAAAATATGTGGCTAGACTTATATTATATTTGATGCAACATATATTTGATTAGGCTATTTGATACAATAATAAAAATAGTTGAAATCCCATAGAGCCAATAGGTGTTTAATGCCACATATATAAAATGTAGCCATGCAAGCTAGGGGTCGAGGAAATCAAAAAATACCAACCTTGAAAGTTTGGGTTGTCACATCATCCCCAACTTGAAAGAAATTTCGTCCCGAAATTTGACAAGCAATCCAAAACAGCACAGTGTTAAATCAGGATGGCTGTGGCTGTGGATTTTCCCCAGGTGCCACATCATTCCCAACCTGAAGGAAATTTCGTCCCGAAATTCGCCAGTGACATCAGCCGCTACGTCTGATCTTTGCGTTCCCACTTGAACTCCGGTCCACGTCTTGAGTTCCAACAAGCTCTCATGAGTGGAATTCGACCATGCTAACGAACCTTGACTTCCTTGTCCATGTTTTCGATAGACTCCACGGCAACTGCAACTTGTCTGGTAAAGGCATCACAAATGTTTTCTCGGACAAACGCTTCTATAGATTTAAGATATAATGTCATCGTGAATGTTACCTAACTCGTCAGGTAACTCGAGCTTGTAAGCCATGTCACCGATTCGATCCAGAAACCCATACGTCCCAACGTATCGTAAACTAAGCTTGCCATGTTTTCCATAGCGTACCGCACCCTCCTAGGGTAAGACTTTCAATTATGATGCGTTCGCCCACAGCGAACTCCCAGTGTTTCCTAAGCCTATCAGCTTTCCAGACGGTCGTGCGTTGCCGCCAAACGATTTCTAATCTAAATAATCTTCCCACGTGGTTTGAGTATAAATCCTGAATCTGTGATTTGGTTATCACCCACCTTAGTCCAACAAGGGGATTGGCATTATCGCCCATGCAATGCGTCAGACAGAGCTGTCTAAATACTAGAATGGTAACTGCTGCAGTGGAACTCAAACAAAGGTAAATGTCTTTCTAACTCTTACTAAAGTCAATCACACACATGCTCGCAGCATGTCTTCGAGTGTCCGGATGGTTCATTTACTTTGACCGTTGTCCAATGCTTATGTCTAGACGTGAGCCATGGGTGTTGTGTGTTGTCTGTCATAAATCAAACATAGATCAAAATTAGAGGTAAGAGGAGTTGGCACCTCGTGCCTAAAAGCCGCCTCTCTCAGAGGAATATTCACAAGCTGTGACGACTCGTCAGTGTCCTTGATTGCAATAAAGTGTGCTGGTTATGTGAGACAATTATCGATCACCCAGGTGATGTTGTTTTTGTTTCGAGTTGTTAAGCAGACTAGCGACAAAATCCATGACAGCCTGCTCTCACCTTCCATATGGGTGTTGCCAGTTGCTGATACTCCACCTTGACTTTCCACAAGTCAAACGTCATAGATATACATAGCTAGGTAGGTCTTCATGCCCGATCCTCAGTACAAGATTTATAGATCCTAATATCTCTCATCAAAACCCAGACGACTAGAATATCGAGGCCGGTGTACTTTGCTCAACACAAGTTCCCTGCGGTTGCCTATAGTGAGGCCCACATTCGTTCCATGAAATAGCGAATATCGTCCGGCCTGCCAAAGGTTGCTTCCCCATACCCCACATGGTTTAACCTTGAGAAATCCCTTCGTTAAGTTCTTCAGTTTGGACAGAGCGAGCCTGATTAGGTATGTTAGAGTCGATAGTGAGCTGCAAGGCTCGTGCACGTTCAGGTTTCACAGTCACAATCATTCAATAGTTCCATCCAGCGATGACATCACACGTTTAGCTCTTTTAGAAACAAAGGCACATGGGAGGCTCTTGTGATCGGTCTAGGTAGCACATTTGGTACCGTCCAAGTAATGCCTCCAACTTAAATCCAAAGACCAGGGTTTCCACCGCAGGTTGTGACTCATGCAATTCCTCCTGTAAATCCACTACGTAAGCCATCACCTTCTCGTGTTGCATCGGCGTATAAATGGGACTCTGATTCGAACCATCAGGGTATACCACTAAATCATCAGTACCCTCGGATAGAAACGATGCTCAGTGCATTATAGTGCTTTCCCATCAATACACAGCACCCTGCTGTGCTAAAGAGCTTAAAGCTGCGCAATCTTCGGAAATTTCACGATGAATCTGCGATAGTATCTCGCTAGACCAAGAAATTACTATATCCCCGATGGACTATTCGGTGCCGATCAATATCTAATGAAATGGATCTCTAGCGAGATCTGCATGTATCCCCACTTCGTTGACTACGTGACCAGGAAAGTGTACCTCCCAAATCCTGAAGTCACACTTAGGTAGACTTCGCGTGAAGTTGCTCCTCCCCTAGGAGCTCTAAGACAAAATACAGGTGTTGTTCGTGGTGTTCCTTTCCCCTGATAGTGATTCAAAACGTCATCAAAACACGGTCGATCCATGTGGTCCATAAAGCTGCTGGTGTGTTGATTCACCCAATGGTCATGGAATACAAAGTCGCAATGGCCGTACTGCGTTTGATATGCCGCTGTAAGAACATTCTTCCCTTGGACATCCATCTGACAACAATTCATTCGTTAGTCTTCCTTCGAATAGGAGCTTAACCCTCGCAGCTGGTCGACAGGTTGTCAATACATGGTCGAGGCAAACGGTCCTTGACTGTCACCTGTTTGAGTTCTCGATAATTAGTACACATACGAGAAGGCTTAGCTTCACGGACATAACTGGGGCTTCCCAAAGCGAAAAGCTAGGTCTGACTAGACTCCTATTCAGCAGTTCCTGTAGTTGGTTAGACGGCTCTTGCAACCCTCCTGGTGCAAGACGGTAAGAGTACGGATAATCAGGGCTGCCTCTGGCGTGAGATCAACTGAAATTCTGCCTAATAATTGTGGAAGAAAACCTGAAAGGTCTTTGAGTAGCTCATTAGGAGGAATCACAAACAATTGACGGATCCTCGATCATCTCTTCCTTAGTCTTAACATCTGTAACGGTTGTTAATGTGGCAGGGTAATCCTTCCGTAGACACTTCTGGGCCTTCATAGCTGAAATGGCGCTAACCTTTGCACCACTCTGATGCTTTAGAACAAATAACAATTCCCCACTAGGGAGAAAGATACGCAAAATTCCTTCGCACAGAGTATATCTGCGTGATTTCTGAAAAATACAATCCACACTAACCACTGCAGCAAAACTATCAAGGGTAGTAGAAAGAAGGTCGATGTCGAACACTTGTCCCACAAGGTCGTGTTTGCATTCCAACGAACATATGAAGTTTCAATTGACTTGTCATCTGTCAATTCCACAGCAGGTTCGGTTTCAAGAAGCATTAGGGTTAAACAGAATAGAGACGAAGCGATTCGCTATTAAGAACGTGCAGGCCACCATGCTGTTGTATTCCTGGCGTCGCCCACGCCAATCCTAAATGCCCCTCTACGAGCATCATTTCCAGTGTCGTTGTTATCGTTACGAGGACTTCCAGTACTGCCGTCGTTCCCTTGGTTGTTGTCGTATTGATTCAACAACGGCCGATCCATGCCGTAGGCACCTTCATTTCCATACTATAGGCTACGATTACGAGTGCCTTGATGTTGTCGTGACTGTTGCCTCTACTGTTGTTGTTCGAAATGGAGCCCTTCGATCTCTCACCAACAGGGTCCATCATAACACATTCTGTGCCACGTCCTAAGGCACTGCTCATTGCTCTGGCAATTATACATTCCTTTCTATGGTCCATTGTCATCATGTATGTCCCGTTTGGTTCGTAAGAGTTGACTCCCACAAGTTTCTAACTAGGGTGAATGATTCGATTGAAGCCAATTCGCTGGTGTTCGTTGTCGGTAATCAGGGTCGTCCAAATACTGAGGTCGGTAAAGTACTACGCTCATTCTCTTGTCCATCCATGTTGCAAGTTGCTTGAGTACTACACGGTTTGTTGCGAGAGTGTTGCAGAAGTGATCACGCTTCGAGATTTAAGACGTCAATACATGAGTTTCAACAAACGGAGAGAAGTGAGCAATGTATAGACCAATCATTTGACGTTGCGACATACAACTCAAGGACGTTCGTATAAGCACCTAACATTCTACGCAGTTCGCTAGGCGTTCAGATGGGTGCTCAGGTAATACTCGATAGCATCGATATTCGAAATGTTTCAGAGAGAAGTGAAAAGGTCATGTTCGAGTAGGAGACAATCACTGCTATGGCTCCTATAGACTGTTATGTTTCACATCAACCAAATAACGGAATGGAACCCCTTTTTCACTTGTTAAGCCTCACTGGGACTCACATGCACCCCACATTATTATTATGTGTGCACCCACAATAATATTGCGATTTGCATGCTCATCTCAGTTCCTCCTAACTCATGTCAAATGGTTCCTCAAACTCGAGTAGCAAACAAAGAACATCACAAAACGGGAGTCGTGAATGTCTAAGGAAACACCACACCATCAATCACATAACATATGCAAGTAGTACATGAATTTATAATGTTGTGCTAAGCGTGCAGTCACATGCAATATCATACGTAAGTGTTCACTAGTTATGCAGTACAATGAGTAAACGAGAGACGAACCTTGCAGTCTGGAGCTGAATGTCATGGTCGATTTTCGTAGTTGTTCGGTTATAGTCCGGTTTTATAAAAACGTTTTAAAACCAAGTTCACTATAACCAGTGGCTCTGATACCAAACTGTCACACCCCCAAAATACCATCTAGGGAATGTCCCTGTTAGGCGTGTGACGTACCAACAACGAACCACTAATTACATTGAACCCATACATGTTTCAAAATAAAGTTCTCAATTATTAATAAAAATACCATCAACAAGTTAAGTGAAAACCAAAGTGTTCAGCGGAAGCAAAGTAAAACATTTTCATAACCAATGTATAGTATCAAGAAATCAATAACATGAGTTCCTCCAGTCGACCCATGACCACTCCAGCTACTCCAGACGGCAAGTTCCAATGCAAGACATCTAAAGACCTACAAGCATGCAAACAAGTGTGTCAGACAACGCTGGTGAGTTCAAAGTTTGGTTACCGAGTTCAGTTTACCAGATACATGTATAAAACAGTTTAACAATTTGATTTGATGCTGTTATTAACTCGATTACCATATGTGGCGACTAGATGTGAATGCCCAACCCCAATGCCTCCATTTAGGCATTGGTCATGAGGTCAAGGTATCAAACAACCTTGAATAGATGTAAGGGGTCTTATATGTACACGATGAGAATGCCCAACCCCAATGCCTCTAACTAGGCATTGGTCATGAAGTCCAGGTAATTAGTTCACGCCCGTCCTTTCAGCCCGGTGTGAGGGTGCCAAACCTAATAGCGCTATCAACTAAATACCTCGTTGCTTCTTCAGCAACACGGTAGATGTATGGGGTCTTACATGATTTATACTGTGTTCAATAACCAACATCCCAAATAACAGTTTACCCAGTATTCCCTTCAGAAACGTTTGCCAGATGTCCCAAACCACCGGGACGCATGCTTAGAAAAAGTGTAGTGAACTCACCTTGGATTGCTCGGTAATGAAATTTACTCATTCCCAGTCGATCTACCAACCACGTCCTAATCATGGTTATCAATCTAATCAGTTTCGTTTACTATTGAACACGTGTTTATCAGATATATCACATAGCACGCAACAGATGGCACATAGCATGCGAGTCCAATACAATTTCCACTTAACAGTCCAAGTTATCAAAACCCAAGCAGCCTATTATTAATCATCATAGAAGTGTGTGACCAAAATCATGCAGTCCATTTAAAGTGTGCGTGCAACCGAGTGTGCGGTTGAGTTAAACGACCCACATACACATAAGCTTCACAAATCACATATATATTTTTATATACAACAACAATCCTACTCAACCACATATACTCACAATAATCCGATTCGTTTAGTTCTTCAAGTCCTGACATCTATATTATAAATACAAATAAATTCGGAAATTTAGAACCTTAAACAAGTGCGGATCCTCTTAACCAGTCTAAGTTCGGATGTGCAAATCAATTTCTTATTACAAATTCGGACCCTTTTGAATTAATTGTATATTAACTAAGTTCTGATGTGCAGTTTATAAGGAATCAAAATATAAAATTTGTTTTCAAACACCCATGTGCACATGCCAAATTACCATTCCTAGATTCATGAATTCTCAATACTGATCATTCACAAGCATGGGATATGGATGGCCCACTTGTATGTTATAATACAAAAAAAAAGAAAATCTATTCATTCACCCAACCACCACTGTACAATACCATATACCTCAACATATACATGCATGCACTCACCCTCGGCCAAAGAACCCATTCCTTTATATAGCCACATATACTAAATAACTTAACTTAGATATATTTCTATCTGAGTAATCTTTCTCTTCATATGCGTGCACAGTGTGTATATACATATGTTTTATTAATCACTCCCCACACATATGTGTAAACAATATTACGCTCACACATAAGTTCATGTGATCCCACAAACCCAAACCCGGTCACGTCTGACCCGCAAATCCGATCCCACACCCTGTCAACATGTAACATCCCTTACTACATACCAGGCATCAACATAACTCGCGTACCAGCATACACATATAAGATCATACCCGTAACGTTCGTAGTTCGAGTATTCTCTTCACGTATAAACCCGTCCGATCATGCCCGTTCATATAATTTCACACTATCAACCAACACAACTTCATATAAAATACATCTTCTATTATAGTTTCCATAACAATCTCATATAATCATATTCAAGTATCATGAAGCATGCACTTCACAGTTTCCCACATCAAAATTGACACATGTTAATGGCTACGATCATGCTTATACTTACCAAGCGACCGTGTGAGAGGGAGAGAGCCGAATCAAGAGAAGGAGAGCTTCGAGTTCTACCGGCGACACCTTCGTGTCTCCAGCGGGTCGTGGTGCACCGTCGACGTGAAGAGAGATGTTGTCCAATGTTTGAAAGTCGAAGAATAGTTCCTGCCGTGATCCTCCGCGTATCCCGACGACTTCACTTGTTCCGCCAATGATCCGGCAATGGGAGGGTGTTTATGGCGAGGATTGGTTTTGAAGGAGTTACAATTGATGGATGCTAGATGATGGAGCGATGGGGTGGGGGGGAAGGGACTGCCGACTTTGCATGAGGGACTTAGGGTTTCTTGAAATTCGTCCAAATAATAACCAAAGGTAATCAACTTATTATTTTGTTTGTGTCGCTACTGAAGGGGAAAAGGAAGTCCAAGCTTGGTTTGGGCTTAATTTTGGGCCGATGAGAGTCCCTATAATCGAAGGGTGTTCGGCTGAAAGAAAATATGTGGCTAGACTTATATTATATTTGATGCAACATATATTTGATTAGTCTATTTGATACAATAATAAAAATAGTTGAAATCCCATAGAGCCAACAGGTGTTTAATGCCACATATATAAAATGTAGCCATGCAAGATAGGGGTCGAGGAAATCAAAAAATACCAACCTTGAAAGTTTGGGTTGTCACACCAGGTTTCCAGAAACCTGATGGCGATGCCTTCAACTTCCGTGGAGTTCATGTCGATGCTCAAAGATATACATCGAGAGGTTCAGTACTCTCGATGGAGTTGAAGCTAAAATTTCTTAATTTTTACTGTTAGATTCTTAAATTTCTTGGTGTTGTTGTTAGGTTTTAAAGTTTCGTTGGAAGGTACTCGATGTAATTGTTGATCTTTTAATCTCATAATTATAAGTTAATCCTATTAATCTTTGTGGAGCATTTTATTTTTAATAAAATAAAATGTCTGTCAAATACTCGTCTCAATTACTAATACCAACATCTGTTACTTTAAATGTCTGTCAAATGTAAAGTCTGCCCAAAGAGAACATCTGTTTAGTAGTGATCCTCTGATAATCTTAAGGCTGTTTGACTTGCTACTGTTGCCAACATCTGTTGTTGCCTAAGAGACATTCAACACCATCGAGTACTACTGAACCTCTTGAGGTAGAAGCATGTGGGGGGGGGGATAGTGCACGGTCCTCCCAACCGCCGGAGTGATCTCACTCCGGGAGCCGCTACCCGACCAAGCTAGCTCCGCGGTGACTTCCCCATGCCGAGTTCTTACCCTGGGCGACATATGCCACTCCCAAGACTCGAACCCGGTACCTCTGGGAAGAGGTGGGTGTCGGTGGCCAACTGGGCTACCCCAGTTGGTTAGGTAGAAGCATGTGTTTACTATGTGTTTACTATGTAGAGTATTGTTGGTCTTTAAATGAAGAGATTTTTTTTTATTTTTTATGCCAGAGGTTTGAAATTTTATTATTTTTTTATTATTTGGTAAGTCAACAGTTTTTGAAGAATTTCCTCTCAATTACAAATACACAATATCTGCTCCTCTAAATGACTGTCAGAGGTAAACTCTACCCAAAGAGAACATCTGTTTGTATTTAATTCTCTGCTGATGAAGACATAGTCTGAAGAAAGTTTGAAGAAGCAAAGGTGTGTTGTGGGTCAACAGATCTTAAAGAACAAACATATGATATTCAATAGATCCTGCTCAACAAAGGTTTTCAATGTAAGAGTGCTTAGGCTAATAGCAGATGTAGGGAGTTTGTTAGGCTATTAGATGTTTTGCATTAAAAGCTGTTGTTTTTAAAATATATTTTACATGTTTATGTTAAAATGTACACGTTATTTCCTGCTAGATTGTTTAACCTATAGTGAATAGAAATCTGAATTCCGGGCTGTAAGATATTTCAATATTTGTTAAAGCATGTAATCTTATATGACACAGTACTTTTTGTTGTTGAAGATATTTTTATTACAAACTAAATATTATTTATAAAACTTTTGAATAACATATAACATTTATAAAAAAGATTTAATAACGTTTTCGTATACATGGTACACGCATTAATAAAAAAATGATAATCAACAACATACGTTTTAGAATGTAAAAATAAAATTATATTTGTATCCTTAATTAAATTGTTTGCTTTCTCTCACTTTATTAGAGAGTGACACTGTATTATAACGTATGGATTAAGAAAGGTTGGTTAATATTTTTTTTTAAAATAGTTTCACAACACAACACACGTATCTATATATAATTAATACATAATTTCAATTATATCTTATCTCAAAATATCATGTTATAATTTCGAAATCTTATTACTAACTATTTAATAACTTTTTATTCAATCCCTGTAATACATGAGTCTGTAACCTAGTATTATAATAATATATATACACACACTAGACACACAAGGACCGGCTCTCAAATTCTTATGGATGACCCTAGATAAAATAAATTTTAAGGGCCCATTTTTACTAGCCGCACAGGGTCCTCAAATTCTCAAGGACTGGTTTAGGTAAAAAAAAAAAAAATTAGGATACCCCTAAAATTTTCTTCTAAATCCGCCATTGCCTAAGCGTGTAAGTGAATATAAGATGAACTGAAATTATATGGTCGACAAAAACAAGAATTTTCCGGTCACTAGAAGCTTGCAACGTCACAAGTTGATAAAAAGTAAGAAGATGAATTATATTAATAAAATAATATAAGCGTTGGGATAAGGAATTGTTTAATCAAACTTCATAGGGGCGTTGTGCTCTTATTAAAAAATAATATAAGCATTACGATAAGAAATTATATAATCAAACTTCATTGGGGAGTTGTCCTCTTCCATTAATATACCATTAAAGATTATTGTTTTATTTTCTTTTACTTTGTTTATTTATCAGTTTACATTTTTTGCATACTTTTTTTTTTGAAAGGGGTGAATTATTCGCGAATGTCGGGAGGTCCAGCATTCGTTGTCTTACCTGAGTCCGCGCTAGAGAGGCCTCTTGCATAATACATCCACATTTCACATAAAGTATTTGATGGTTGTTTTTTTACAATAAAGGTAAAAATAATACAAGCAAAATCATTAAAATAGTTCTTTTTTAATATATGATTTAATAAATCATCATTTTTTGTTTAAATGAAAAGAGATATTATATAAACATAAAGAAAGTATGAATGTTTAAACAATATGATTTTAGGGATATCTGAAGAAGAAAGCTTTTAAACTCAAGTTATATGAAATTAAAGACAAAAATTTAAGATAGGATTTATTCTAAAACTTAAGATTTCTAATATTGAAAAGTCATATAAGACTACATGCTTTAATAAATATTGAAGGACTTAGTACTTTTTGTTGTTGAGGATATTTTTTTTATCACAAACTAGATATTATTTATAAAACTTTTGAAAAACATATAATGTTTTATAAAAAAAGATTCAATGACGTTTTCGTGTACGTAGTACACCCATTAATAAAAAAAATGATAATCAACAACATACGTTTTAGAATGTAAAAATAAAATTTTATTTGAATCCTTAATTAAATTGTTTGTTTTCTCTCACTTTATTAGAGAGTGACACTATATTATAAGGTATGGATTAAGAAAGTTTGATTAACATTTTTGTTTTTTTTTTTTTTAAATAGTTTCACAACACACGTATCCATATATAATTAGTACATAATTTCAATTATATCTTATCTCACAATATCATATTATAATTTCGAAATCTTATTACTAACTATTTAATATTTTTTTATTCAACCCGTGTAATATTACACGGATCTGTAACGTACTATTATAATAATATATTTATATACACACAAACTAGACGCAAGAGGACCGGCTCTCGAATTCTTAGGGATTACCCTAGATAAAATAATTTTTTAAGGGCCAATTTTTACTAGCCGCACACGGCCCTCAAATTCTCAAGGACGGGTTTAGATAAAAAAAATAGGATACCCCTAAAATTTTCTTCTAGATCTGCCACTGCCTGAGCGTGTAGGTGAATATAAGATGAACTGAAATTATATGGTTGACGCAAACAAGAATTTTATGGTCACTGGAAACTTGCAGTGTCACAAGTTGATAAAAAATGAAGAAGATGAATTATATTAATAAAATAATATAAGCATTGGGATAAGAAATTATTTAATAAAACCTCATGGGGGCGTTCTCCGCTTATATTAATAAAATAACATAAGCATTAGGATAAATAATTGGTTGTCCTCTTCCATTAATATACCATTTGAAATGAAATTAACCGTTAAAAAGATTATTATTTTATTTTTTTACTGTGTTTATTTATCTATTTACATTTTTCACATACTGTATATATATATATATATATATATATATATATATATATATATATATATATATATATATATTTATATATATATATATATATATTTTAAAGGTGTGAATTATTCACAAATATCGGGAGGTTAGCATACGTTGTCTTAACCGGGTCCGCGCTAAAGAGCGCCCTCGCATAATACATCCCCATTTCACATACTCTATTTGATGGTTATTTTTTATACAATAAAAGTAAAAATAATATAAGCAAAAAAACAATTAAAATAGTTCTTTTTAAATATGTGATTTAATAAATCGTTTGTTTTAGTTTAAATGAAAAGAAATATTATATAAACATGAAGAAAATATGAATGTTTAATCAATACGATTTTAGGGATATATGAATAAGAATGCTTTTAAACTCAAGTTATATGAAATTAAAGATAAAGATTTAAGAATGGATTTATTCTAAAGCCTAAGATTTTTAATATTGATAAGTCATATTATATTGATAAGACTACATGCTTTAACAAATATTGAAGGACTCAGTACTTTTTGTTGTTGAAGATATTTTTATTACAAACTAAATATTATTTATAAAACTTTTGTATAACATATAATGTTATATAAAAAAGATTTAATAACGTTTTCGTGTTCGTGGTAAACCCATTAATAAAAATAACGATAATCAACAACATACGTTTTAGAATGTAAAAATAAAATTATATTTGAATCCTTAACTAAATTGTTTGCTTTCTCTCATATTAGAGAAGAGTGTGACATTGTATTATAAGGTATGGATTAAGAAAGGTTGATTAACATTTTTGTTTTTTAAAAATAGTTTCACAACACACGTATCTATATATAATTAATACATAATTTCAATTATATTTTATCTCAAAATATCATGTTATAATTTCGAAATCTTATTACTAACTATTTAATATTTTTTTATTCAACCCGTGTAATACATGGGTCTGTAACCTAGTATTATCATAATATATATATATATGTATGTATTTACACACTAGACACAAAAGGACTGGCTCTCGAATTCTTATGGATGACCCTAGATAAAATAAATTTTTAAGGGCCCATTTTTACTAGCCGCACAGGGCCCTCAAATTCTCAAGGACGGGTTTAGGTAAAAACAAATTACGATACCCCTAAAATTTTCTTCTAGATCTGCCACTGCCTGAGCGTGTAGGTGAATATAAGATGAGTGGAAATTATATGGTCGATGGAAACAAGAATTTTCCGGTCACCGGAAGCTTGCAACATCAAAAGTTGATAAAAAATGAAGAAGATGAATTATATTAATAAAATAACATAAGCATTGGGATAAGAAATTATATAATCAAACTTCATGGGGGCGCTGTCCTCTTATATTAATAAAATAATATAAGCATTGTGATAAGGAGATTATTTAATCAAACTTCATGGGGGCACTGTCCTCATCCATTAATATACCATTTGAAATGAAATTAACCCTTAAAAAAGATTATTGTTTTATTTTTTTTACTTTGTTTATTTATCAGTTTACATTTTTGACATACTGTGTTTTTTTTAAAGGTGTGAATTATTCGCGAGTATCGGGAGGTCTAGAATACGTTTTCATAACCGGGTCCGCGCTAGAGAGCCGTTTGTGACACCCCAGGAAAACCGGGAAAACCTTGCAACCTAACTAGCTTCCTCAGTGAGTGCCATCAAATTTCGGGACGAAATTTCTTTCAACTTGGGGATGATGTGACAACCCGAAATCTAGAACCTTTAGTTGTAACTTGCTTGTACGTTATGTGACTAGTTAAAATGATAACGTGAACCTTTTTATGTGATAAGTGCTTTGTTATGTGTGCATTTGTATATATATGTGTACGTGTTTTATGTGAACCGAGAACCCAACCCGAGAACAAAGAACCCGACTCGAGACCATGAGGTCTCGAGTGGACTTGGGCCGAGAACCTAGTGGCCGGTTGGGCCTTTGGGCCGTGAACCCCCACTCGAAACCCACTAAGGGTGCACACTTGGAACTTGACTATATATACACCACCTTAGTTAGTTTTTACCATTTGTTGAACATTAGAACACACACACACCCTCCTACTTCTCTCTCTAAACCTAAGAACACAAACACTTCATCATTCTTGGATCTTTGGACTTGGATCGGCTCACACACACACACCCGGCTTGGAAGCTTTTCACACACCCTCGAAACCCATAACCGGTTAGTATTTTTATGGTTGATTTTTGTTGTATTTTGTGATGTATGATAAAATGCATAAGATGATGTTTATTGTTAGTATTTCTTGATGATTATTGTTGAATGCTTAGTGATAATATGTTCATGATGAGTTTGTACTTGAATAAATGTATGACAAGATTATGTGATAATATGGTAGTTGAGTTATGCATGATATTTGAAAAGAAATCGGTTCATGAATGATCTTGTTATGTGTGGAACTATGCATAAATGTTGATGTTGAAAATAGATTCATTGTATGTTAAAAATGAATGATGAAATTAGGTTGCACTTGTGATGAAATCGGACCTGTAGGGAAACCGAGTTGTATGTTATGCTAAGTGTCTTGATGATTATTCATAGTTGTGGTTGATATAAGTGTTGAAAATGTTATGAACTTGATGAATATGCTTTGAATATGTGAAGAACACTTTGAATGATAGTTGAAGATTGAAAACCCTTGTGATTTTGATCCATCTTTGACTAGTAACCTGATTAGGAAAACTGTTAGTGGAATGCTATTGGTAGTTTCCTGATTTGGGCCTGATTATATTGTACTAATGGGACTGATACACCTGCATCAACACGTGAACTTGAAAACGACAGCTTACCGACTCGCAATCACCCGGTTGCGACTCGCAACCACAGCGTGATGACTCGAGACCACGCGGTTGCGACTCGCAACCATAACAGGACAAGCCGAAACCACAGGTTACGAGTCCCGTTGCGACTCGAGACCTTAGCATGATGAACCGAGACTACGGTTGCGACACCGGTTGCGACTCGCAACCATCCATGATCAACACACAGCATGACTCGAGACCATGCTTGCGAGTCCGGTTGCGACTCGAGACCACACTTTGGGCCTTAGTTAGTGGGCCGGACTTATGAACTTCTGTGCTACTGTTGATGAGTTATTTGGGCCTGTTATCACGAGCCCAACTGTTTGGACTTTGAACATGTGATTAACTGTTACCTATGAACTGCTACTGATTAAACGTGTCTGCCATACGTGTTGAACATTTGTGCACTACTTGGTTCGAATCTGATTATACGTGATAACCGTGATAGGACGTTATTGACTACTTGCGACTTGATTGACTTTCTGTGATTAACTGCCGAGCAAACCGAGGTGAGTTCACACCCTCTACAAAGCATGGGATTCCCTGGGTTGGGAACTGGGTTAAGGAACGTGGGTTCCTCGTCCTCCTTGGGCAGGACGTCAGTGGTTCAGGAATGTGATTCCTCGTCCGGATGGACGGATAAACGTACTAGACTAAAACTCTATCACGAAGTCCCTCCTTTTTGTATCGACTAATCGCCGGGCCAATGGCGAGCGGGTCATTAGTTAGATAGCGCTATTTAGGTCTGACAAGCCTCACACCGTGCCGCAGAGGACGGGCGTGAACTAATGGATCTGGGGCACGTCAATGATGATAGACATTGATGTTTTCAGGGCACATAAACATGACTACAGTCAGCAATCGATACGGTAACGAGTCTAGTATACACATGGGGTAGCCCCCACGGCTGGAGAGCCAGATGATACACATGGGGTAGCCCCCACGGCTGGAGAGCCAGATGATGTACATGGGGTAGCCCCCACGGCCGAAATGCCTGATAACTACATGGGGTAGCCCCCACGGCCGGAGTGCCGGAGTAACTGGGAACGAACTGGTCACGTTTTTAAAACTATGGGGTAACCCCCACGGCAGGATGCCAGATAAAGTAAACTGTTTTCGAAACAACTAAAACGAACGCCCACCCGTGAACTCACTCAACTAGTTGTTGACTCGTTACTACATGCTTTGCAGGACCATAGGTACTCAGTGGGAGCTTGCATGGAGGAGGATCGTTGTGGGACAGGGATTGCTACAAGACTATGTTAAACTTGAAACTTTCGGAACTTATGTTACAACTTTAAACTTATGCTTCCGCTTACAACTTAAACTTATTTGTTTTGGAACACCAATCGTATTGGTTAAACTTTTATAATTACTTATATGCTTGTTCAGTATGATTGGTGGCTGGATCCTGGTCAGTCACGCCTCCAAGCGGTAGTACTCCGCAGGTGGGATTTTGGGGGTGTGACAGATTGGTATCAGAGCCATTGGTTATAGTGAACTTGGTTTTAATAAAGGAGAAACGTTTTTGTTAAAACCAGACTATAACCGGTTTAGTGCTCAACGGTCCACAACGACACTTCGCTCCTCATGCAAGGCTCGACGTTCTAGGTAATATAATGTATGTATATGGCCTACTTGTTAGTTGCGTAGTACATTGCTCATGGTATGCTTGACTAGTATAACTACTGTTGTTTGAACACATGCGTACTTACTCTGTCCTACTATCGTGCTTTCGCGAACCTCTCTCACACGTATTGCTTTTATTATGAAGAACCATGTCTGGACGCGTTAACATGACACAAGCCCAGTTGACGGCTTTGATCAACGAGCGAGTTGCCGCAGCGCTCGCAGCTGCACACGCAGGAGGTATATCCTGCAGTCCGAAATTGTTCTAGGATCATTTGGATCCTACTCTCGTGAACCAACCTTTGTGTTAAACTCTGTCTTTTCTTTCACCTACCTTAGGTCAGTATGCTCAGGCACCGGTGTGCACTTTTAAGACCTTTATGGACTGTCGACCCACTACTTTTAGCGGAACTGAGGGAGCAGTAGGTCTCCTACACTGGTTTGAGAAACTGGAGTCTGTGTTCGAAATGTGTGAATGCCCTGAAGCGCGCAGGGTGAAGTATGCTACTGGTACTCTCGAGGGTTTGGCTCTCACGTGGTGGAATGCTCAAGTGCAGATGTTAGGGTTGGTTGCTGCCAATGCCACCCCATGGGAAACTTTCAAGGAAATGATCAGGGAAGAATACTGCAGTCGTGACGACATTCACAAACTGGAAGATGAGTTCTACAATCTCAAGATGTCGGGGTCGGAGATTGAGGCATACACTAAGAGATCGCATGAGCTTGCCTTGTTGTGTCCTACTATGGTGGATCCTCCCTACAAGCGAATTGAACTCTATCTCAAGGGCTTGGTGCCAGAGATCCAAAGTCATGTGACTTCAGCGAACTTGACTACTATCCAGCAGGTTGTACAGTTGGCTCACCGTCTCACTGACCAAGCGGTGGAGCAGAACAAGTTACCGAAGCGCATAGGTGCTGCAACTACTTCTGGTGCTTCTAGTGGGGATAAACGGAAATGGGATGGAACTTCAAGCAGGGGTTCAACTTCGGTGCAAACTCAGTCTCAGCAGAGAAAGACGGACGATCACAAGAGCCCCAGTCAGCAATCGTCTGGTGGTCAAAGTCATGGTGGGTACAAAGGAAATCACCCCAAGTGCAATCGTTGTAGCCTACACCACAGTGGGCCATGCACCAGGGGCAACTGTCATCGATGCAACAAGCCTGGTCATGTTGCAAAAGATTGCAGGAGCGCATATCCCGTCAATCAGAATCGTCAGCAACCTCAGCAGAACCAGCGACAGCAGCAGGGTAACAACAAAGGGTGTTTTCAGTGTGGAGCTGAAGGTCATTTCAAGAAGGATTGTCCCCAACTGAACCAGAACAACAACAATAATCAGGGGAATGGTAACAATGGGAACAACAACAATGGTGCTAGGGGACGTGTGTTCGTGATTGGCCAAGGTGAAGCAAGGAATGATCCCAACGTGGTGACGGGTAAGTTCCTTCTCGACGACTTTTATGTTACAGTCTTATTTGATTCGGGTGCCGATACTAGTTATGTGTCACTAGAAGTTAGTAAGATGCTTAAGCGTATTCCTACACCCCTGAGCGACAAGCACACTGTAGAGCTAGCTAATGGTAAGAGTTTGGAAGCCTCTCACGTAGTCAAGGGTTGCCAGCTTATTCTCGCTAACCAGACTTTCTCTATCGATCTTATTCCTATTGTCTTGGGTAGTTTCGACGTTGTCATTGGGATGGATTGGTTATCCCAACACCGAGCAGAGATTCTTTGCAACGAGAAGATCGTTCGTATTCCTGGTTTTGGTAGTGAACCTCTCATGATTCGTGGCGACAAGAGAAGTGCTGTTGAGAACATCATCTCTCTTCTTAAGGCCCAGAAATGCTTACGAAAGGGCCACACTGCGATTTTGGCTCTAGTTACTGATACCACAGAGAAGGAGAAGAAGCTAGAGGATTTTCCGGTTGTACGCGACTATCCTGAGGTATTCCCTGAGGAATTACCTGGTCTTCCGCCCCATCGCCAAGTCGAGTTTCAGATTGATCTAGCTCCTGGAGCCGCGCCTGTAGCCCGTGCACCTTATCGTTTAGCGCCATCAGAGTTGGAAGAACTCTCCACGCAACTACAAGAACTCTTGGATAAGGGTTTCATTCGTCCTAGCTCATCGCCTTGGGGAGCTCCAGTGTTATTTGTGAAGAAGAAGGATGGTACCTTCAGAATGTGTATCGACTATCGCGAACTCAACAAAGTGACTGTGAAGAATCGTTATCCTCTACCGCGTATTGACGACTTGTTCGACCAGTTGCAGGGGTCGAGCTACTATTCAAAGATCGATCTGAGATCGGGATATCACCAGCTGAGAGTTCGGGAAGAGGATGTCTCTAAGACGGCCTTTAGGACTCGATATGGGCACTATGAGTTTCTGGTCATGCCGTTTGGGCTGACGAACGCACCGGCAGTTTTTATGGATTTGATGAATCGAGTGTGCAAACCGTATCTGGACAAGTTTGTTATAGTCTTCATCGACGACATCCTGATCTATTCTAAGAGCAAAGAAGAGCACGAACAACATCTACGACTTATTTTGGAACTCCTTCGGAAGGAACAGCTTTACGCAAAATTCTCGAAATGCGACTTCTGGCTTCGTGAAGTCCATTTCCTAGGGCATGTGGTGAACAAGGATGGGATTCACGTTGATCCATCCAAAGTGGAATCTATTAAGAACTGGCCTGCGCCTCGCACACCAAAGGAAATTCGCCAATTTTTGGGATTGGCAGGTTATTACAGGAGATTCATTAAGGATTTTTCTAAGATCGCGCAGCCCCTCACGTTGTTAACACAGAAAGGCGTTGTTTATCATTGGGGAAATGCACAAGAGTTAGCTTTTCAGCATCTAAAGGATAGACTTTGTAGTGCACCTATCCTTTCACTGCCAGAGGGCACAGAAGATTTTGTGGTTTACTGTGATGCATCAATTCAAGGTCTTGGTTGTGTATTGATGCAACGAGATAAAGTCATAGCTTACGCCTCACGACAACTTAAAGTTCACGAGAAGAACTACACTACGCATGATTTAGAGCTGGGAGCTGTTGTTTTTGCACTTAAGTTATGGCGGCATTACCTGTACGGAACCAAGTGCGCCATCTACACCGACCACAGAAGTTTAGAACACATATTCAAGCAGAAGGAACTGAATATGCGGCAGCGACGATGGGTCGAGCTGCTGAATGACTACGAGTGCTCTATCAGGTATCACCCGGGCAAGGCCAATGTTGTGGCAGACGCCCTGAGTCGGAAGGACACTACGCCTAAGCGCGTAAGAGCTTTACAACTCACGATACATTCTAGTCTACCTTCGCAAATACGAGCTGCTCAGATAGAAGCACTGAAACCAGAAAACGTTAGAGCTGAAGCTCTACGCGGGTCAAGGCAACGCTTAGAACAGAAGGAAGACGGTGCTTATTATGTAACAGGACGCATTTGGGTCCCACTCTATGGCGACTTACGAGAACTTGTGATGGATGAAGCGCACAAATCTCGCTACTCGGTACACCCTGGTTCGGACAAGATGTACCACGATATTAAAACTACGTATTGGTGGCCTAGCATGAAGGCCCACATAGCAACCTACGTCAGCAAGTGTTTGACTTGTGCGCGAGTCAAGACAGAATATCAGAAACCTTCAGGCCTACTTCAGCAACCAGAGATACCACAATGGAAATGGGAGCAAATTTCCATGGATTTCGTTACTGGCTTACCTAGATCACAGCGCGGGAACGATACTATCTGGGTGATCGTGGATCGACTCACAAAATCCGCACACTTCTTGGCAATCAAAGAAACAGATAAATTCTCCACTCTAGCGGAAATATACCTCAAGGAAGTTGTTTCGAGGCACGGGGTGCCCACTTCTATTATCTCTGATCGAGATGCACGTTTTACTTCGGAACTGTGGCAGGCAATGCACAAGTCTTTTGGCTCACGTTTAGATATGAGCACAGCGTATCACCCACAGACGGACGGGCAGTCCGAGCGAACTATTCAGACATTAGAAGACATGCTTCGCGCTTGTGTAATCGACTTTGGCAACAGCTGGGAAAGGCATCTGCCACTCGTGGAATTCTCGTATAATAACAGCTACCACACCAGCATTAAAGCTGCTCCGTTTGAGGCATTGTACGGACGTAAATGCCGGTCACCCCTCTGTTGGGCAGAAGTGGGGGATAGTCAGATCACTGGTCCAGAACATGTGGTAGACACTACTGAGCGGATTGCTCAAATACGACAACGCATGGCGGCGGCTCGTGACCGTCAGAAGGCCTACGCCGATAAGGGCAGGAAACCACTTGAGCTCCAGGTTGGGGAGCGGGTATTACTCAAAGTCTCACCCTGGAAGGGTGTGGTTCGTTTTGGTAAACGCGGCAAACTCAACCCACGGTACGTTGGACCTTTTGAAATTCTTGAGAAAATAGGCAAGGTGGCCTACAGACTGAAATTACCAGCAGAACTCGGTGCAGTTCACAACGTTTTCCATGTGTCGAATCTGAAGAAGTGTCTGTCAGATGAGACGCACGTAGTTCCTCTGAAGGAACTTACGATCGACGAACAGTTGAAATTCGTCGAAGAACCTGTCGAGATCACGGACCGGGATGTTAAGGTCCTCAAGAGCACTAGAATACCTCTTGTACGAGTTCGTTGGAACTCACGTCGCGGCCCAGAGTTTACCTGGGAGCGCGAAGATCGGATGAAACAAAAGTATCCCCAACTGTTTGAGAACAGTACAAACGCTACTGAGGCTGAAGCTACGGAATTTCGGGACGAAATTCCAGATCAACGGGGGGTGGATGTGACACCCCAGGAAAACCGGGAAAACCTTGCAACCTAACTAGCTTCCTCAGTGAGTGCCATCAAATTTCGGGACGAAATTTCTTTCAACTTGGGGATGATGTGACAACCCGAAATCTAGAACCTTTCGTTGTAACTTGCTTGTACGTTATGTGACTAGTTAAAATGATAACGTGAACCTTTTTATGTGATAAGTGCTTTGTTATGTGTGCATTTGTATATATATGTGTACGTGTTTTATGTGAACCGAGAACCCAACCCGAGAACAAAGAACCCGACTCGAGACCATGAGGTCTCGAGTGGACTTGGGCCGAGAACCTAGTGGCCGGTTGGGCCTTTGGGCCGTGAACCCCCACTCGAAACCCACTAAGGGTGCACACTTGGAACTTGACTATATATACACCACCTTAGTTAGTTTTTACCATTTGTTGAACATTAGAACACACACACACCCTCCTACTTCTCTCTCTAAACCTAAGAACACAAACACTTCATCATTCTTGGATCTTTGGACTTGGATCGGCTCACACACACACACCCGGCTTGGAAGCTTTTCACACACCCTCGAAACCCATAACCGGTTAGTATTTTTATGGTTGATTTTTGTTGTATTTTGTGATGTATGATAAAATGCATAAGATGATGTTTATTGTTAGTATTTCTTGATGATTATTGTTGAATGCTTAGTGATAATATGTTCATGATGAGTTTGTACTTGAATAAATGTATGACAAGATTATGTGATAATATGGTAGTTGAGTTATGCATGATATTTGAAAAGAAATCGGTTCATGAATGATCTTGTTATGTGTGGAACTATGCATAAATGTTGATGTTGAAAATAGATTCATTGTATGTTAAAAATGAATGATGAAATTAGGTTGCACTTGTGATGAAATCGGACCTGTAGGGAAACCGAGTTGTATGTTATGCTAAGTGTCTTGATGATTATTCATAGTTGTGGTTGATATAAGTGTTGAAAATGTTATGAACTTGATGAATATGCTTTGAATATGTGAAGAACACTTTGAATGATAGTTGAAGATTGAAAACCCTTGTGATTTTGATCCATCTTTGACTAGTAACCTGATTAGGAAAACTGTTAGTGGAATGCTATTGGTAGTTTCCTGATTTGGGCCTGATTATATTGTACTAATGGGACTGATACACCTGCATCAACACGTGAACTTGAAAACGACAGCTTACCGACTCGCAATCACCCGGTTGCGACTCGCAACCACAGCGTGATGACTCGAGACCACGCGGTTGCGACTCGCAACCATAACAGGACAAGCCGAAACCACAGGTTACGAGTCCCGTTGCGACTCGAGACCTTAGCATGATGAACCGAGACTACGGTTGCGACACCGGTTGCGACTCGCAACCATCCATGATCAACACACAGCATGACTCGAGACCATGCTTGCGAGTCCGGTTGCGACTCGAGACCACACTTTGGGCCTTAGTTAGTGGGCCGGACTTATGAACTTCTGTGCTACTGTTGATGAGTTATTTGGGCCTGTTATCACGAGCCCAACTGTTTGGACTTTGAACATGTGATTAACTGTTACCTATGAACTGCTACTGATTAAACGTGTCTGCCATACGTGTTGAACATTTGTGCACTACTTGGTTCGAATCTGATTATACGTGATAACCGTGATAGGACGTTATTGACTACTTGCGACTTGATTGACTTTCTGTGATTAACTGCCGAGCAAACCGAGGTGAGTTCACACCCTCTACAAAGCATGGGATTCCCTGGGTTGGGAACTGGGTTAAGGAACGTGGGTTCCTCGTCCTCCTTGGGCAGGACGTCAGTGGTTCAGGAATGTGATTCCTCGTCCGGATGGACGGATAAACGTACTAGACTAAAACTCTATCACGAAGTCCCTCCTTTTTGTATCGACTAATCGCCGGGCCAATGGCGAGCGGGTCATTAGTTAGATAGCGCTATTTAGGTCTGACAAGCCTCACACCGTGCCGCAGAGGACGGGCGTGAACTAATGGATCTGGGGCACGTCAATGATGATAGACATTGATGTTTTCAGGGCACATAAACATGACTACAGTCAGCAATCGATACGGTAACGAGTCTAGTATACACATGGGGTAGCCCCCACGGCTTGAGAGCCAGATGATACACATGGGGTAGCCCCCACGGCTGGAGAGCCAGATGATGTACATGGGGTAGCCCCCACGGCCGAAATGCCTGATAACTACATGGGGTAGCCCCCACGGCCGGAGTGCCGGAGTAACTGGGAACGAACTGGTCACGTTTTTAAAACTATGGGGTAACCCCCACGGCAGGATGCCAGATAAAGTAAACTGTTTTCGAAACAACTAAAACGAACGCCCACCCGTGAACTCACTCAACTAGTTGTTGACTCGTTACTACATGCTTTGCAGGACCATAGGTACTCAGTGGGAGCTTGCATGGAGGAGGATCGTTGTGGGACAGGGATTGCTACAAGACTATGTTAAACTTGAAACTTTCGGAACTTATGTTACAACTTTAAACTTATGCTTCCGCTTACAACTTAAACTTATTTGTTTTGGAACACCAATCGTATTGGTTAAACTTTTATAATTACTTATATGCTTGTTCAGTATGATTGGTGGCTGGATCCTGGTCAGTCACGCCTCCAAGCGGTAGTACTCCGCAGGTGGGATTTTGGGGGTGTGACACCGTTAATGGCAACAAACATCATGCTAATAAAATACGTTAAATTCAGAGATTTTTAATAAAATGTTCTTATAAAAATACGTTGCCACAACAATAAACTAGTGCTACATCAGCTGCCACATCATAAATGCCATGTCATAAAAAAAAGTCATGTCGGCTGCCACGTCATCAAAAGCCAAGTCAGATGCCACATCAGCAGCCACCTCAGCTGCCACAACATCAAAAAAATCCACGTCAACACACAAGTGCCACATCAGCGAAAAACTAACTGAGTTAGGATTCAGTTAGTTTGGTGGTGATATCGGCTAATAAGTTGAAAGTTGAGAGTGGTGTGGTACGTTATCCCTTTAATTAATTGCCAAACGTACCGATTAAACGACACGTTAAAGAAAACAATTAGTATCATAATTTCAATAAAAAAAATCACAAGATGTATTAGAGGTAAATCAGACACATATACCAGCTATTAGTACTCCGATGCAATTGATTGGAGAGGCCTAGCAGATCATGGCCCTTCTATTTTGGATCGTCAACCCCGTACAACATCACTCGGATGTGAACATTAGGAACCACCATTTATTGCGAGAACCGCGAGAACCAATGTGAACACAACCAAAAATGCCTAAAAATAGCTAAAAAAACACACAAAATTATTTTTTTTAAATATTTTTTATAAAAAATTCGCTACTTTTAGTAGCCAAAAAAAAGGTTTTTTTAATTTTTTTTATTTTTTTTTGCTACTAAAAGTAGCGATTTTAACATAAAAAATATTAAAAAAAATTAGATTTTTTTAGATTTTTTAGGTTTTTTGGGGGTTTAGTTTTTTGCATTTTAGCTTGGGGGGGGGGGGGGGTTGGGGGGGTTTAGGTTTTTAGGGGGTGGGGGAGGGGGTTTAGGTTTTTGGGGCGGTGGGGTAGGGGGGTTAGGTTTTTTTTTTTTAGGTTTTTTGGGGGTTTTAGTTTTTAGCATTTAGCTTGGGGGGGGGGGGAGGGGGAGGGTTTAGGTTTTTTTTTTTGGGGGGGGGTTAGGTTTTTTTAGGGTTTTTTTAGGTTGTGTTCATATTGGTTCTCGCGGTTCTCGCAATAAAGATGTGCGAGTATTAACTTCCTTTTAATAAAGGGTAAGGGTATTGATACATCCCCCAAAATTAGGTGCACACCCCCTAGAAGCAGTGTATAGGATTATGAGGGGAGAAAAAAGTGAATCTATACGCCTCTGATTGCCCGATGAGTGGCATATAAGATGGTGGTAGTTGAAGCATTAAACCCTATATGCCTCTCATTGCCCTATGAGCGGCGTACATGTACGATGTGCGAGGAATTTAAGGTATAAATACTGAGATGCAGCGAGTTTAGACTGAAAACTCTGAAAAGGTGACCCGTATACGCGCTCATTGACCTATACGCGACTTATCGTCCGAGAAAATGTTATTAATCCAAGCATACTAGCATACTGGAACTATTTCATTCAAATGTTCAAAACTCACAAAACAATGATGAAAATTCACAAATAAAAATGACCGATCAAACCGTGAAGCATAAAGATGCCGTCTTGGGACCAGTCATACGTCTCCCAAAGCGTTTGGTTATCCGGCGTTGATCGAGGTGAGGAGGAGGTTGTGTCCGTGCTTCGTTGTGATGATGAGGCAGAACCATCTTACGTGGCTCAAATTTATCCGCAACACGAATACGGAAAACCAACACAAGTTAGAGTACGAGGAAGGTGCTAAGGACTTTGAGGAAAATGATAACAAAGTCGAGGAAGGCGTAATGCACTTCGAGAAATGTAATCACAACGAGGAGGAAGGTGTTGATGACGACGAAGGTGCTAACGAAGAAGGTGCTAACGAGGAAGGCGTTGACGACGACGAAGGTGCTAACGAGGAAGGTGCTAATGACTAGAAAACAACAAAAAAGGTATGACATAATCGTCACTTACGTGTTATTCGTCATATATAATGTTTATATAATTTTAGAGGGAAAAATGAGTTTGTATATGTGTTATTCGTTATATATAATGTTTATTAGGTATGAAAAAAATAGAAAATGTATAACCTGAAATTTCATACAAACTCGACTTGAAATTTCATACAAACCCGAATATTGTGTCATACATATTAACCCAAACCTGATGTTCAATCCGATTTTTTTTTTATTTTTTTCCACAAATTAATATATTAATTTTATTTATGTGAATTCTATTTAATTCAACCAACATACATAATTCTAATGTGCCGTTGTTTTAGGTATTTGGATCACTTGAAGAGTTGAAGAATTGTGTTTGCAAAAGAGAATTTGTGAAAGGTTACGTCATTGTGACCCAACGAACAATAACAAAAGGCGAAGGTTCGTCAGCAAGGATAGTGAAGATATGGTTGCAGTGCGATAGTGGAGGCGAACCCAAAAGTAAAGAAACAGTTCGGCGTTCTGGTAACAAAAAGGTTGGTTGTACTTTTAGTCTGATAGGGAAACTAGATGCAAGTAGTGGCAATTGGAGCATAGTGGAGAAGAAAAACAATCATAACCATGAGCCTGCAGAATTTCACGAGGGTCACGTGTTTGCGAGAAGGCTGACCCCGAACGAAGAATCACTGGTGGAGAGACTTTATCTTCAAAACATGGAGCCTACGAATATACATTTAACCCTAAGAAAACAAAACCCACACAGTGTGTGCATTCTATAAGACGTACAAAACACGATAAAAAAGATTAAACTCAAAATGTATGGTGATCGAACTCCAATGCAGATACTAATGCAGATACTGGAGAACATGTTGCAAGAAGAAAGGTACGTTTATTTCACTAGGGTGAATCCCTCCACAAATGTGGTCGAGGAGGTTTTTTTTCGTTCATCGGTACTCGTACAACATGTGGCGTGCATTCCCACATGTGTTGATGATTGATGCTACCTACAAAACGAATGAGTATAAACTTCTATTTATTCAAGTTGTGGGTGTGACATTGACACACAAGTCGTTTTTTGTGGCTGATGTGTTTGTCTCTAAAGAAAAACAAGATAACTTCTTATGGGTCTTGGAGAGGCTCAAAGAATTGTTGGTAGATTGTATAGAGCCATGTGTGATAGTAACAGATTGGGATCAAGCTTTGATGAATGCTTGCGATAAAGTATTCTCGAAAGCTTCCAAATTGCTATGTAGGTGGCACATCTCACAGAATATTCTAAAACAATGTTGGGCAAAATTTACGGATGAAGACTGGAAAATATTCAAGCTTTCTTGGCCCCGACTGTGTAGTTCTCCCACTCTGACGCTATACAATTATAACTTTGAGCGGCTTTACATGCGACTGACTGACGACGGTTTAAGAAATACATATTATATTAGTTTACAAACATTCATCCATACATATATACATATAAACATTACAAAACGCTATATTCTATTTTTTCAGAAGTTTTGGACTATTTGTATAATGCTAGGCTGAAAGAGTATAAAGAAAGGTTTGTTTCAGCATAGACTAACACAATCCTCAACTTTGGTCAACATGCAACCAACAGAGTTGAAAGCCAGCAAGCTAAGTTTAAGAAATACCTTAAAGGGCCAAACAACTCGCTCCATAGACTTGTGTGGCTTGTTGACAAAGTTGTAGAGTCACAACATATACAAATAAAACTTAGTTTTTAGGATAGCAGGTCCGTGCAAATGGGGGACCACAAAATACCGTTTTTTGATAACATACGCGGTAATTTTTCCAAAAAAAAGCCATAGAGTTGTTGCATGTCAAGAGGAAAAAGCTACATGCGTTGCGGGCAGGGGGGACTTGTGGCCACCAGCTTTTTACGGGTTGTGGGTTGTCATGTGCTTATCAGATGGAGTGGTGGGAAAGTACAGTTAATATATATATATATATTTGGCACTTTTCTTTCATAGCTGTTTTATAGTCCAAAAAAACATTATATATATATATATATATATAGGAGAAGGATCCGTTAGGAACCTCCCTTTATTGTGAGAACCGCGAGAACCAGTGTGAACACAAATCATAATTTCTAAAAAAATCTAAAAAGCACCCAAATTTTTTTTTTTTTACTATTTTTTTGGAAAAATCGCTATATTTTGTTAATAAAAAAAATTCAAAATTTTTTTTTTCGAGTAACAGTTATCCATCCACATGTGCATATGTATCATTTCTTTGACAAATTCCGTAATTCATTACAAATATTAGTCAATTGCATTTTCATTTACACTACCACGTGTAATACACTACTTTTTACGTTAACAATATTAGAAATGCACATTTGCATCTATATGTATCAGTGATGTGCACAAAATGCAACATATAAATTACATCAATTGTGGCATAAAACTAACCCTTTTTAGTACTAATGTTGGAAAAAGCGTGTTTTTGTCTTCCTTTTGTATTTTCAGGATTAAATGAGCTCAAATGAACAAAAGAAGTAAAAAGGCAGCTAAATCTAACATAAATACAAGAAAAGGAACAAACGTGGCATGCCCGGCCTCCCCGAAAACATCTTCCCATGCAAAACAAGAGAACAGAAGGCTGAACACGCCCCATGCTCAATGAGCATGGGGGCGTGCCCAAGTGTCAGCAGAAAAGACAAAGTTGTAGAAGCTTCTATCGCCCACCGCGGGGTCGTGCTCAGCGGACACGGGGCCGTGGTCAACTCTTTAAGATTCGCAGAATCTAGGGAAATCTTGATAGTACAGATACGCTTCTGCACACGGGGTCGTGCTCATCGGAGACGGGGGCGTGGTCAACTAATGCAGACAAACTGCAATTAATGAAGAAAGAGAAGGAGGATGGACACGGGGCCGTGCCCGAGCTGCTGTTTAGGCTATAAATAGGGGTGCTTAGCTCATTTGCAAACCATCCCTTGGCACACCACCTCTCTCACACTTCACCTACCCACCACCACCATCACAACACCATCATCCACCACCATCATCCATCATAGAGTGTGTGAGTCGTCTCGGGATCCAAGATTGATCGTAAGAGTTCTTGACAATCAAAGGCCATGTTTGCCTAAGTCTCTTACATCACTTGGTGAAGACAAGTGTTTAGTGTAATACTTTTTATTTTTAATCTTTTCGCACTTTTTATTTGGTTATGTATTAATGACTTTAATAACTAGTTTCTTATGTTCAAGGTGATTCTTCCTTATCGTTTGTCCGTGGTGTCTTGGCATTATTTTACTGTCTATATAAATAAAAGATTTTCACCATTCATATCTCCACGGTCTAGATGGAGATATGTTGGCTACCTGGTCGGGGGTTAAGGAACGATTTGGTAAGAGTCTTGCCATTGTTCAGCGTATAGATCCTGCAAAGGACCTGGGTCAAATTTAGTAGGACCTCCTTCAATACCCACCGGTATTGGATGGCGGGGGTCCGAACTCTTTGATCCCCTCATAAGTAAGCTACTATTAAAACTTTAACCCGGCTACTTAGGACTGTATCCCTGCTGACTCAGACTACTTAGCCGAGGGTAACGTCACCTTCAAAAGAGGGGCCTACCACATTATGCATTAATAACTTAATTAATTATCTTTCAATAATGCGACCATTTAGGATTGTATCCTTGCTGACTCAAACTACTGGGTTGAGGGTAACGTCACCTTCAAAAGAGGGGCCAACTACAATAACTAAGATAATCTCTTAAAAAGTGCAAAAGTGCGGAAATAATCAAAGGTTACACTACACACGAGTCGGATCCAAGTGATTCATCTTGTCTATCTATTTTTACCTTTATTTTATTTTTCAGCATTTTAGTTAGTTTTATTTTTCTAGTTTAAAAACCTTTTTACTAACTTTTGATTTGATTAAACGTTGAGGATAAACCGGTACTAAAAGCTCTTGTGTCCTTGGACGACCTTGGTATCTTACCAACACTATACTATGCTCACAATGGGTGCACTTGCCCATATGTGTGTTTAGTGTTAGTAAATATCGTGTTTTATAAATTTAAAACTTGGCTAAAAAGTGTAAAAGAGCTTAAAATATACATCAAAAATATAGCACACTACACGCACATCAATCAGCATGAAATAAGGTGTTTTGGTACACTACTTTGAATACACTTTCTCTTTCATCTATCATTCCATCCATAATACACAAACATGCACATGTGCATATGTATCATTTCTTTGACAAATTTCGTAACTCATTACAAATATTAGACAATTGCACTTCATTTACACTACCACATGTAATACACTAATTTCTACATTACCAATATTAGAAATGCACATGTGCATCTATATGTATCAATATGAAATAAGGTGTTTCTGTACACTACTTTGAATACACTTTCCCTTTCATATATCATACCATCCATAATACACTACCATTACCTCCTACTATCCATAATACAATATCATTACCTCCTACCATCCATAATACAATACTATTACCAATATTTTCACTTTATTACATGTATATCAACACCATTTATACCATCTAATCATCATATTACATCATAAAGTAACAACTATAGCCAAACCATCAACCACTAGATATAACTAACCAAAAAACATGTATATGAGCCTACTTCTCCATTCAAAATCACAAACTTTTTGTACAAAAACATGTTATATAATGGTTATACCTAATGATGCACATGTGCATTTTGAATATTTGTAATGTAAAAAGTAGTGTATTACAGATGATATTGTAAATTAAAGTGCAATTGTCTATTACTGATAACGTATTATGGAATTTGTTGAAGTAATGATACATATGCACATGTGCATGGATAACTGTTACTTGAAAAAAAAACGGTTTTTCTTTTTTTTTTTTTTTGGTAACTAAATATAACGATTTTTGTTAAAAAAATATTAAAAAAAAATAAAAAAAAATTTGAGTGCTTTTTTTTTTATTTTTTTAAGATTTTATTTTGTGTTCACATTGGTTCTCGCGGTTCTCGCAATAAGGGTGGTTCTCACATGAACCTTATCCTATATATATATATATATATATATATATATATATATATATAAAAGAAAAAAAGAAAATTTGGACTTAAGATATTTTTCTAACTTTTGGATTGAATTAGTAGGTTTATTATATCACATAAATAATATTAGCTAGGATGAATTATATTTTTTAGGTATAGACCCTGAAGGGGTATGGTCCCAAAAACCTTGCGCAGACGCATAAGACCATACCACAACCCTATCCCAAAACATCCTGAGCAAACCTAGACAAGATTCGGGAAGAAACAAGTTCAATAACAAAGGAATATGGTCCTAAAAGCCTTGCGCAGGCACGTAAGACCATTCCATAAGCCTTACTTCTAGAACATCTGTAATGAGACCATGCGTGGCTGCGCAACGGTCCTAGACGAGTTATGAAAGAAAACAGTCTTCGATAAACACGCGCCGGAAGAAAGGAGAAACCAACATTCAACTAACACCCTTGCGCGTGCTCGCGCAAGAGAATAGTTAGACTTGAAGATAAAATCCTAAACATCTTCGCGCGCCTGAAATCAAGATTTGAACAAAGGTATCTATTCTGTTACAACAGAATAGACACGTGGCAAGGACATAAAGGTTTACAGCTGTAGATCCTCTAGGATACTTTCTTGTGCTCGTCAAGCATAGCCATTCAGTTACAACCAACTGTGATGTGGCATAATCTACGACGCTCATCTAATCACAATGACGGCACTCATTTGAAGATCAATTTACACAAACCCACTTTCCACGTGGCATCTCCCCAGCCGTTGATCACATTCACGATCCGTGTGCATGGATGTGACGTTAATGATGGACGGAAAAGGGAATAACCGCCGACGGAAAATACTTTCCGTTACTATCTCCGTCAGACTATTTTCCCGCCAAAAACCGGTTATAAATAAGCCATTGCAGGTACGATCTCACAGGCTACTTTCACTTCACTTTTACTACTACTTCTTCTTCATCAAAATCACCGTACTTATTCTCACGCCGGAGGGTGGTCAAGAAGAGAACCCCCATTCTCCCCGTGGCGAGTCTAACGGCTTTCTGTTTTGCAGTGATCACCGGAGAAGGAGCTCAGTCGAACCCCCGAATCAGCGAGAGGATTAACCTTTTATGAAGAGACTAAACCCCTGATCTGATTGATACCGGTCATTCTGATCACTGTTTCTTCATTGGCACCCACCGATTCTTCAATTTCTATTTCATCTTCTCGTTCGATTCATCTTCTCTTCTGTTTTCTCTAACAGAAGCTCTGTCGAATCATCCACCAGGTCCTCGGCCGGAAAACATGGGATATTTTGCTCATGATTTCCTCGTCGAGGGGATTGTGGAAGAAGCATCTGATGACAACGATATCCAAAACAACGTTAATCATCCGAATGATCCTGTTACACCAGGGGCACAACTTGCAATCGCGATCAGCTCAATTTTACCTCCTGGTGAAACTCCGATTTCATGGTACGTGAAGTCTCAAGGTGCGATTAACGCAGTCTACGCACAGCTCTGTGCACAAGCTGCTCAACCTGCAACAAAACCACGTAGATCTGCACCTCAGGTGCAAGCTCCATCTGCACCTCGAGCGTTACACTACGATGCACCATCACGTTTGTCAATAGATGATACGGAAGTCTATTCCAGATCTACCACTAAGTATGAATCCACTCACTCTAAATCCAGGCGAAGAGATCACCGTGATGAGCAGTACTCCCATAGACATCAGTCAGTCTATTCACGTTTGGGCCCGCGTTCATATAAGAAGCAGGACACTCAAACCAATGAGTATGACAAGACGTATAATGAAGATGACAACACGAGTGTTTTCAGTCAATTGCAAAGAGACCATGCAAGCTACAAACCAAAAACCCGAGTGGTTTACAACCTAGAAGCGGAGTATGATTACAATCTGATTTACCGACCAGCAGAAGCGGCTGAAAATTCAAAGTTCGTTAAAGAGATTGCCCTAGCTCCCCTTGAGCGGGCAAAATTACTGTCAAATGTTGGGAAGTTCAACGGATTATCAGATCCCGATGACCACCTGCGCGTGTTCACCAGCTTAGGGTTAGTCAGAGGATGGACACTACCCATGTGATGCCATTTGTTTCTCCACACTTTAACAGGCACAGCACGTCGGTGGTTTGACAATCTACCAGTAGGTAAGTTAACATCCTGGGTAGATTTGAAAGAAAAATTTCTGGTCCATTTCAGTCAACAACGCAGATCCATTCGAGACTCCGTAGATGTCATGAACATCTGGAGGAGGGATGATGAAAGCTTGGAAGATTTCATAACAAGGTACAACAAAGAAGTGTTGGAAATCGGTGATGTGCATGAGCACTTAATCCGCGCGCAGTTCAAGTACGCGGTAAGGTGCGATGATATGATCAAAGTATTGTCAGGGACTAAAGGTCTGCCGAAAAGTTGGGAAAAGTTGATGGCAGCTGCCAAAGTCTACGCTCAAACAGGGCGCAATCTAAGTTCCAACAGGCCACCACTACCATAGAACCGCCCGTAGGACATGAGTGGAAATAGTGGTAGGAAATTCAAGAAAATCTGGAAGGACTCAACTTCAGGCGCATACTCCTCAGATGACGCCCGTGCGACAATCAACAAGATAACAGCGCAAAAAGAGGCTAAACAAGAAAACCGGGAAAGGCAGTGGATGCCTCTCACCAAGACACCGGCGGAAGTGCTTAGTACTGAAGACTACCAGTTCAAAACACCGCTGCCGATGAAAAACAAAAGAGGAAAAGACCCAAACCTCTACTGCGAATACCACAAAGACAATGGCCACACCATAAACAACTGCATCAGTTTCCACACGGAAATAGAGAAAGCACTGAAGAGTGGGGAACTTACCCATCTGGTTTAAAACGTGCGCAAGGAAATCAAGCAGATCACGCGCGGAGACGAGGGGCCAAGTAACGAAAAAGCTAAACAAGCTTAAAAAGCCCAAGACAGATCAACGCGCATGCAATCATAGTTTTCCTTCATATTTGGCAAAGTTCTTCAACTTACCAACTTATGGCACAAGGACTATTTGCGTGCGCAGTAAATTAAGTCTCATTATTTATCCTAAAACAACTTTGTAATACATGGCCTCTGCGCCTATCCGAATCAATACAAAGTTCGTTACATTATCTCTATGTTTATTACAAATGCATGCAATTCCCTTTGGTAAGCGCAAAAACTCTATGGTAACATAATACAAGTCTCATGAACGGTCCACGATCACATGTACCGCGCAAGGTCTAGCCCTACATTCACAATATGAGCTTTATACCGTCTTTATTCGCCTTACCAAAACAAAGTAATTGTACTCATGCAAAACATTGTAATTCAAACATACCATATATTCAAAAAGTTACTTGCGCAGCAAGCGTATTAACAAAAATTTACATGCACAGTAGTGCATCAACAACGTTACTTGCGCAGCAGTGCAATCACACCATTACAAACAGGATCTACATGCCAAACCTATTTCAACTAAAGTGTTCAAACAACCACAAAAAATACAAAGAAAACCTACTCTAGGTGTTCATCATCATCTGCTTCATCTGGAAATACCTCTTTCAACTGCACCACGAACTCATCAAACTGAAGCGCAGCAGTGACCAGGTCCATCACGGGGAGGTGTAAGTTATTATATTCAGTCTTAGCAGCAGCATGGGCGGCTTCGGTATCAACTCCATGCGTGGCGGATCTGCGGGTATCCCAATCAACCCTTAACGCATTATTAACATGCTGGGTACATTCTACATACCCTTGAGTGTATCCGTCATTGCGCGCGGTAACCATCAGCATCGCAACCGCTTCATCCAAATCCGCTTCATCAATATCCCACGATGCTTCATCCAAAGCATGTCATCCTTCAGCGGTTCAACCAGACTCTCCGCCGTCACCCAAGCAGTTTCAGAAGTTTCTAACTTCTCCTCAGTTTCGACCAGACGGCGGGAAGTCTCCGCCTTTTCAACTCTCTCAAGCTGCAAATCTTTCTTGACAGACTCAAGCTCTGCTTTAACTTTTTCTTGATCAGTTAACAAAGAAGTAAGTTCTTCTATCTCCTTATCTTTAAGGGCAAGAGTTGCGCAGGTTTATACCTCTCTTTGCTCAATTCTCTCTCTTTGAGATCAGGCTTCTTCACGGGCTGCTTCAGCCTCCGCCTTCTCCTTCTTTAACTTTTCAACCTCCGCCTTGAGATTGTTAGTATTATTCCGGAGGCCCATCTTCTCATTGTTGTCCTTCTCACAAATTTCTCTCCAGTGTTTATGCTCTTCTAGCCTTCCTTTTCCACCCCGCAGCAGACCACTCTTCAGTTTTCTGCTCGCTCTCAAACTTAGCTTGATCAGCCTCCAACTTAGCCCTCAGCAGGGCAACTCGTGCCTTCTCTTCATTAGCTTCTTTCTTGGACGCTTCAAAAGTAGCCCATTCTTTATGCATACTGCGCCACTCGCGCACTATACGGTGGGTGGTTGAAGTGGAGCTGGCAGTTTCCTCAAGATAAGCATGATACATTTGATCATGAGAGCGCTCTTCCTGAAATTTAACCCCGTGGGAGGGAAAACTCCTTCTAACCAATCACGGCAAATCTGCCAGTATGAGAAAGTATCGCCTTGCTTTAGCTTCCATACAGGCGCATGAATATCGAAAGCTCTCTTTTCAGAATAAGATCTATAATAGTAATCCCCCAGGGTTTCCTCTGGGCGGATGGGAGAGTCTTCCTCATCATGAGTAAAAAAGCCTTGATCACCAACTGGGCTCTTTTCAACATTCACAGGCGCAGAAGTAGCGGCGGAGAAAGGAATAGTTATTACTGGGTCGTCATGAATGGATTTCCCTTTCTCAGGCGTGCGCGCCACAATTTTAGGAGACTTAAGCCTGGTAACACCAGCATCCACAACCTCCATCTCCACAACCTTCTCTGCCTCTAGCTCAACTTCAACAGGCTTCTCAACTTCAACTTCAGGTTTTTTCACTTCAACAACCTTCTCTACCTCCGTCTCAACAGCCTTGGTGCCTTCCAACTGTTCCTTAACAGGTACGCGAGGTGGTGAAAGCGGGAGATCATCATTAAAAACAAATGATGATTCTGCGCGAACAGGAGGAATAGGCTTCTCTGCAAAAACAAAAGTTCATGTTAACTTAACAACCATGAGGAAACAAAAAGTCAAGAAGATCCGCACCTGGGGAAAACTTTGCAGCAACAGCATCCAAGTTTCCCTTCTTGCTGATTCTTTTCCTAATGATCTTCTTCGCAGGCTGCGTCGCGGCCTCACCCTCAGGTCTCCTCTTCACCGCCTTCGTCCTTAGCAAAGGCTCGGGGGACTGGACTCTAAGTCAATGGGATCATCAGGATTTGACGCGGGGATATCTGTGGTATCCCGAGGCTCCGCCTTTGGTTTTCTTAAAACTACAGGCGTAAGACCTTCCAATGTATCAGACACCACTATATAATCACACCAGGATTCAGAGAAACGGCGTGTACCTTTCTTATCTACCTTGAGAACTTGTGCCTTCGGCGCGTCAATTTTCTTTGGAGCAATAGTAACAGCCGGTACACGTTTCTTCTTCTTCTCAGGGCCTATGCCCAGATTAATCAACTCGCCTATTTAAAAAGAAATATTGCAATAGTACCCCACATGCAAAGACAGCAAAGAGTAATATTGCAATATTGATCAAAACCTTTAAAAGGAGCTTACCAGCACCAGTCGAAGATTGCGCTGCTAGATCTTCACCCCTCGGAAGCGCAAAATTCCTTATTATCTGTTGATACCAAAGCTCTTCACCAGCACCCTTCGGGATAGTTGTCATTTTCCCCTTCTCCCTCTTGTATGCAACAACATACAAGGAAACAACTACAAAGGCAAAAAACAGTAACAAGTTCACATTATTTACAAAAAAACGAAAATGAAAAGGGTAACAAGATCCCAAATCTTACTTCTATCATCCTCCATATACACCGGCTTGTCTTCACGATCCATCTTCCAGTGAAGACTCATACCAGCGGCAACCAGGGCCCTCTCAGGAAGCTCAATAGAAAGAATATCCTTCAGGTCCTGATACCAAATCTCCGACTCTGGAATCTTCATATTCTCTACCACAATGTCTTCTGCACCCCTAAAGGTCATCTCCATTGGAATCATGCCAACTTTAATGAAGAAAAATTTGGGTTTCCACTCATGAAAAGATTTGGGAGGGGTCAGCAGGATCTTCTTGGCCGATGAACGTTGGGCAAAGGAATTAAAACCTTGTGAACAATGGAGTTGGTAAAATACCCGGAAACGGTTAACCGTAGGGTCAATGTGCATCGACCGGCAAAGGAATTCGAAATGTCGAATCCGAACCATTCCTATAGGGTGTAGTTGAGAAATATGGAATTTGTAATAATCAAGAACATCCAGCACAAATCTTGTAGCAGGTAATCGGAAGTTGCCATCGGCAAAGTAGTCCCAAAATAAAGTTATATAACCAACCGGAGCATCGGCCGCTGTTTGCCCTTCTTCTGGGTATCTGACGCCCTAGCTATCAGGAAACTTGAAGTTCTTCATGAGACCGTCAAAAATCTCCTTTGACCACTTCAATGGTGGTAAGGCGGCAGACGTTTCTTCTGAAGAATCTTCGTGATGTTCTCTGGTAGACATAAAGGGAAAAACTTGCAGGTTTCTCTAAAGAAAAAATTGGAGAAGACGAAAGGATTCAGGAACAACTAATGAAAAAAGGAAGGCACTCAAGAGTTTATATAGGGATCGCCATTAATGCCCTCGAGAACCGCAACCCCCTTTTTCAGGAAAACACAGTTATCAAGTCATCAAGGGTGAGTGGGGAACAAAAATAACCTCACGCATGCGTGTAGACCACGTTTGACGATGCCCAATTAATGTGAGACGTCTGACAAGTGACAGCCTGTCACCCAACCGTCACATGTCACACATCAGTACAGTACCTTTTACCTGCTGCTTGCCATGAGTCAAAATTTTCAAAATTTGAAATCATGAAAACCTCAATGTGAAGAAACAAAGAAAATATCTTCTACAAGAAGATTCTTCATACTTCGCGCTAAACAAGCCTGCTACTTCTCAAAGCAAAAAGCACACACTTCATTTTATATAGTCCAGTGCTCCACCTACTTGCGTAGAAGCAACACTAGACTGGGGGGACTTGAAGGGGTATGGTCCCAAAAACCTTGTGCAGACGCACAAGACCATACCACAACCCTATCCCAAAACATCCTGAGCAAAGGCCCTGCGCGGCTGCGCAGCGGTCCTAGAGGATTCGGGAAGAAACAAGTTCAATAACAAAGGAATATGGTCCTAAAAACCTTGCGCAGGCACGTAAGACCATTCCATAAGCCTAACTTCTAGAACATCTTTAACGAGACCATGCGCGGCTGCGCAACTGTCCTAAACGATTTATGAAAGAAAACAATCTTTGATAAACACTTTCCAGAAGAAAGGAGAAACCAACATTCAACTAACACCCTTGCGTGTGCTCGTGCAAGAGAACAGTTAGACTTGAAGATAAAATCCTAAACATCTCCGCGCGCCTGAAGGTTTACAGCTGTTACAACAGAATAGACACGTTGCAAGGGCATAAAGGTTTACAGTTGTAGATCTTCTAGAAGACTTTCTAATGCTCGTCAAGCATAGCCATTCAGTTACAACCAACTGTGACGTGGCACTCATTTGAAGATCAATTTACACGAACCCACTTTCCAGGGCATCTCCCCAGTCGTTGATCACATTCACAATCCGTGTGCATGAATGTGACGTTAATGATGGACGGAAAAGGGAATAACCGCCAACGGAAAATGCTTTCTATTAGTATCTCTGTCAGACTTTTTTCCCTCCAAAAACCAGTTATAAATAAGCCATTGCAGGTATGATCTCACAGGCTACTTTGGCTTCACTTTTACTACTTCTTCTTCATCAAGATCACTGTACTTATTCTTACGCCGGAGGGTGGTCACGGAGAGAACCCCCATTCTCCCCGTGGCGAGTCTAACGGCTTTCTGTTTTGCAGTGATCACCGGAGAAGGAGCTCAGTCAAACCCCCGAATCAGCGAGAGGATTAACCTTTTATTCAGAGACTAAACCCCTAATCTGATTGATTCCGGTCATTCTGATCATTGTTTCTTCAGGCCCCAGGTATTAGGTTGTGATATTTTTAAGTGTGGTTTCATTAAATATTTTTGGTGTTACAATATTTAGGGTGATTGTGTCTTTTGATTTATCTCTCTCGTTACTCATGCAGATTAGCCAAGTATTTTCAAGAAACGCAACAATATGAGTAGATCTTTCTTTTTCCCCTTTTTGTCAATTAAACTTTTTGGGGTGTTTCATATACTATTTGTTTCGTATTGTTTCATCATATTTCTAATCATTTTTACACATGCAAATTAAAGTGTCATATGTGCTTATGATTCGTTACCTGTTTCTTATACGTGCATTACGTGTTTAGCGATTTGTGTCATTGGTTTCGTGTGGATACACCACCCGGTTGACCGGTTCCCCATGGCCATGAGTTGAACTGAAGACGCCACATTGTTTCATAGGTTCGCTCTTCGGGGCTTGAACCGCATCATTTTTTCCTTACTTATGTTTCATCATGTTGCGTTTCATAGTAGTGGTAGTTGTGTGATTGTTGATTTGATAATTGATGTCACTTATACACTTGAAGTTGCATGTTAAACATTTTTTAGATAAATTAATCAAACTATTTTAACTCAAATAAAAATCAAGATCTATTCACCAACTTATTTTTGACCCAAAATTATTTTATACATGATATAGGTACACAAGGTTGAGAATGGAAGTGAAGACACATAGGATTGTGCCTTAGTAAAATGAAATGGAACTTATGTTATGATTTTATTTTGGGATTATTGTATTTGAATTTTTGATCAATACTTATGTGATCATGTGTGACAATTTAATATTGGTGATTTAAATATTCAAATTTATATTAGTGTCAGGAGCTATGAGAAATCCATCATGCCTCGTACGATATCCACTGCGGGTCGGGGTGTGACAGTGGAATGGTGGCAGGTGTGAGAGAAGTGGTTTGCCAAGGGATTGATTGCTATTGAACCAAGCACCCTTATTTATAGCTGAAAACAGAAGCTTTACACGGCCCCGTGCCTTCCTTCTTCTCTGTCTTCATTTAATGAGCTTGTCAGTCCGGATGTTCACACGGCCCCGTGTGTCAACGGCACGGCCCCGTAGCCATTACACTTGTTGTACTATCCAAGATTTGCATATCTGGAAGTTGACCACGGCCCATGTCCATGAGACACGGCCCCGTGTCTCTTATCTGCCTCTGTTTGTCTTTTTCTTCCTGGAATCTTTGGTGGGCCACGGCCCAATGCCCGGCAGGCAAGGCTCGTGCTTGTCTTCTGATTTGTTGTTTGGCCTTGGGGTGAAAGTCGGAGGGTTAATATATTGTATCAACTTCCCTTCTTTTGTATCCATGCTGGTTTTTGCCGTTTATTTGTTCCTTTTGTTAACAGGATATCAAAAGTCGGTGTTTTGACGGTGGTGGTAGCGTAATCCATATGGAGAAGTACACTGTGTTCATATTTCAGATTCAATTGCTTACATGCGTTCGTATTTCGGATTCATGCACTAGGACGTCAATCTAGGATTGTGTGTGATCGGAGTGGACTACATTATGCTAAGCTCCTAGTGACGCCAGCCAATGTTGTTTGCCCTGTTACATGTACTTCCAAGAGAGCCGTTCATTAGTGTTCTCATGAGGTATCCACCAATGGGAATTCCATGACACTCACCACCCTGATAGGGAGCACCGGATTAGATAGTGGTTAATAAAGGAAATCCCGGCACCCACTACCCCAAACGCCTCCTACCTTGTGCCTCTTGATGTAGTAGTTGGGATGTGGAAAGCCCGTTGGAAGCTAGGGTACCAATACCCAATTTGAAGATAGTCGGCGTGTCTTGGTATTTGGGTGTTACACCCATCGTTTTCTTGTGCAAGAATTTAAGAATATGCAACAATTAGCGATTTAGGGTTTAGGGTTTAGAATTTAGGGGTTAGTCATTACATTTTGTATGAAAGTGACATGTTTTGTATATTAATATAAACCGATGTTTAATTACATTTTGATTTACGTTACTTTGTTGCATTATGGTTAATAAATGACAAGTGAAAAACAATTAGAGACATAATAATATTTAATAAATAAAAAATTTGACATTTTATAATATATACAATTTGTTTTATAAAAAAACATTTTATAATAAAAATGAAGTTTTTTTATAATAATATTTAATAAAAAAAACATATGCACATTTTTTTATTAAAAACGATGATATTTTATAATAATACTTGATAAATAAAAACTTGATATTTTATAATATACACACATTTTTTATGAAAACATTTCATAAAAATGTGAAGTTTTTAATAAGAGTAAATTACTAGTTTTTTCCTTTATGTTTACACCAAATTTCAGGCGGTGTCCTTTGCCTTTAAAATTGATAGGTTTTGTACTTTATGTTTCAAAATCATACCCCGTTATGTCCTTTAGGCCTAACCCAGTTTATTTTTTCAGTTAAATGAGAACATGTGCAGTTCACATAAGGGTAGATATGTCATTTGTTAATCCACTTATCTTTTCCCCCAATATAAACCATCCTGCTTCACATTTCCCCCCAAATTGTAATGAGACCTACCACAACCCTAGTGCCACCACTACCACCCACCCCACCCCACCACCCACCACCACTGGTTCATCACCACCAAACGACTAGTACAACAGACCCCAAATTCTTTCCCTAAACCCTCAAACCACCCCTAATTTGTTAACAAAGTGTGTAGAATTTGGTAATCATCATGGAATCAAGAGAAGTGATAATGCCAGCAATTGAGACAAAAGCACCTGAGGCTCCATCAAGCCATCAATTGGTCCTGGCCACTAACAGCCCCACACGAACTGCAAACACAAGAACAAACAAGTGGCACACCACCGCCTCACCTACCACCATCCTTCATCAACCGCCACCATCAATAGCCGCAAGCATCAACCCCACCTGCCACCATCCTTCATCAACCATCGTTGCTCACCCTATGCATCTTGATATCATCTCCTTCATCAACCTCCAACCCTCAATTTGACCTAACACGTTCCACACATGAAAACCTCATTTTTTATCTCCTTCATCAACCTCCAGTAGATCTGTAACCACCATCGTAGATCAGGTTCTAGGAGAGAGAGAGAGAAAGAGAGAGATGGTGGAAAGAGAGAGAGAGATTGAGAGAGGAAGAGTGACATTTTACTCCGATCCAGATTCGGATCTAGATCCGGTTGTGGGGCAAGCATACTGTAGAGAGAGGTAGAGGTAGAGAGAGGAAGCGTGGTGGTGGAGGTGGTGGCGGTGGAAGAAGGTGGTGGTGATTGTAGAGAGAGATGGAGTAGAGAGGAATAGTTTTTGATTGTTTAGAGAGAGAGAAAGAGATGACTGATGAGTTGATATATATTTTTTTTACTTTCTTTAAAATGGTTTTTTAAACAATATGGTAAAATACAATTTTACCCTCATGTGCTTTGCACATGATCTGATTTAATTGAAAAAATTAACTGGGTTTGGTTTAAAGGACATACTTTGCAAGATTTTGAAACAATAAGTACAAAACTCGTCAATTTTAAAGATAAAGGACTCCCCCTAAAATTTAGTACATAGATAAAGGACAAAACTTGTAATTCACTCTTTTAATAATAATACTTACTAAAAAAGGATATGCACATTTTTTATTAAAAAACAATGATATTTTATAATAACGAGTTGACGCTAACCCGCAGGATGTTGAATGTGAATTTTTTTACGATAACTATATCAGGTGCCAAAATTCTTAAGTTGATGCAAAACATTCTTTTCTTTTTGAGTTATTTTCAGCCTACAACACCAAAGTAAAGTATTTTGCTTCGTCGACCTGACCGAACCGAACGACAGTTGAACTGTTGTGAACCATGTGAGTTTTTCAGGGGTTAACGATTTACATTCAACCGGTTCGGCGGTCGAACTGGACAACCGCCGAACAACTAATAACCGAGTGAGTTTTTCAGAGCCTAACGATTTACATACAATAGGATCGCTCTAATAGCCGAATCCTGATTCGATCATTAAAACCTTGATTATTGGTTTGACAAAGGAGGGAATATGAAAAAGACTTGTGTATGTAAATTGGATGACAATAATAAAAGAGAGGAAACAAAACACCCGTTTGAACCATTGCATCTATTAATTTGAAACACTTAAACTTTAAATGATGTATCAGTTTGTCGTATAGGGAAGGTTCATTAGGGAAGAAATTTAATGTGAGAAGAAAAAGAAGAAATGACATAATGGTAAAACATTAAATAGTTTATAAGTCCACCATTAATTATGTTATCTCTCGTTAATAAAGAAAAAAACAATTTATCATACACATTTTAAAATTTATCCTACATATATCTTACACTTACCGAAATTTACCCTACGCATATCTAAACTTATCATACACATTTAAAATTTATATCCTACATATACTAAAATTTATCCTACCCATGTCAAAAATTGTTTTTCACCATAAATTATTTTATCTTAAAAGAATATATTTAAAAGTGAGTTACAAATTTAATTAGTTAGCTAATTAATTACAATTACAAATTTACCTACATGCCCTTATTAAAAACATTAAACACACATATTAAATAAGTAAAATGGAGCATTTTATATTGGTTTAAAACTTATTCTTTTTATTCTTACAAATTTTTTCTTCTCATTTGAACCTTCCACTTGTCGTGTATTACACTATGATTTATGAAGCGTTTGTGACTTATATCAACTAAATAACACGGTGGGTATCAGTTTTAAATAAATGTGTTTAATATTTAATAAAACTTTAATATGTATTTTCTATAATTTGTTAATAGTATTTCAACATCTATATCTATATCTCTAATAAAACAAACCATTGGGGGACACATGTCACCCAATGGTGCAAGCCACCTAACCATCCACCTAAGCAATGATGTGGCAAAACTCTAATGATAGGACATGTGGCATTGCTCATATGCAAGGATTGGAGAAGGCTTCTTTCATACGTTTCTTTCTCATTCTCTCTCATCTCTCATCATTCAATTCCTTTAACCTCTCTCTCTCAATCTTCAATCTCCATCTAAATGAAACAATTAATTCAGTTTGGTGTATTAGGGAAGTTTTGAAGACTCTCTCTCTCTCTCTCTCAATCTTCATTAGTTAGCCTTATTTCGAAAACCCTAAAGGAAAAATCATCTGCCTCCATATCTCAATCCATCTTCAATACCCAATAGTCAACAATCAACGGTAATGTTTGATTCCTTGATCATCTTATTTTATGATTCTGTTTGAATGGTTTGTCGTAATCGGTTTTCTTATGTATTGAGTGTTGTTTGTTTTTCTTAGGGTTTTCCCTGATTTAAAGATCTGTCGTTATCGGTTATTAGATATTTAGATCCAAATGGATGCGATTGAAGAACTGAATCAGCTTGCGGACTCCATGCGGCAAGTTGTGGCTCTGCTTAACGACGAAGATGTTGAAGCTATGATGAAATACTACCAGTGTTTATATTTGAATATTTTTTATCTATATTGTGTATCTTCAAGGTTCTCTTTGATCCAAGTTATTCTCAGTAGGTACTCCTATGAAGATTTAATGAATCTTGAATTAGAGTTCTTGAAAACCTTATGAACGAAGGTATGTTCTTTGCTTGATTTATCATTTGTTTTCTTTAATCATGTTGATTTGTTGTCATTGTGTTCATTTGGGGTTTTTTCGTTGATTTTGTTTTTGATTTTTGTAATTCTTTGCTATATATAAATCTTTAATTTAATGTTTGTCCCTTTAGTTATTGAGAATAAAAGTGTGAAATTTCCATTTCGGTATCTATATTTGGGTATTTTTTTTAAACTCATAACATAATAAATTTGTAGAGTTTTGTTGGGTTTTTGTGCAATTTTATGATTGATTGTTTCTACCTTTGTGGCTTTCTGATTAGGGTTTTTTAGGGGGCGAATGTTTGTAGTGGTGATGTTACAAGTAGGCTGGAGTGAATTAAGTATTATTGAAGTTGAAAGATTGCTTCTCGGACTTTCGAGCAACTTTTGAAAATTCGGCACACCGGAAATTTCAGTTGGGGATGGATTATTAGACCTCTAATAGTGATTACAGATACTCAACATCACTTGGTGACAGTGTAAATTTTCTCCATTATATTAATTATTGGGCATAGATTTGCTTTATTTCAATAGTTTCAAATATTAATATAATTACTTTATTTCAATAATTTATTAATCCTAACCATTTTTCTTTTCTGTACAAATAAAAGATCTATACTTCATTTGAAATATTAATATAATTACTGTATTTCAAGTTTAGGTTACTATTATATAATATATAGAATTAGATTCTTGAATGCTTCTTCTACAAACATAATTAAATCCAAATTTTAGTATGAGGCTCTAACAATACTATTGTTCAGCTGCAGATTTAGTAGACAACCGTTAGTCGCCTTCAGCAATGGGTTGTTTAACGCCGAGGGAGGCTAGGAAGATCTTGTAGTTTGGAGGCACTATTCGGAGCTATTATTTTCTCATAATGTCCCAAAGATAACAGTGTTATACTCTTTGTAGTCAAATGTATAAATGGTTATGCTAATTGATATGATTTATTGTTTGATCATGTTAGGATTGGATGTGATTTAGTGTTGCCTTTTGGCACACTTTTCGTGGGACAGGAGGTGGCCCATTTGGTGCAGCGACTAAGATGTGGCCATGGGAAGATGGTTCTAATCCCTTAGCCATGGATAAGCGAAGAAGTAAGATCAATAAGTTTTAACCCTCGAACATGCCTCATTTTGTTAAATTCTTAAGTGAAATTTTGGTTTTGTTGTATTGAGGGCTAACTTTGGGTTCCTAAGTTGTAGTCCTGAATGCCCATTTTGTCCCATTACTCATTTATTGTGTCGGTGGTGACATAGGCCACGACAACTGTCACTTCCATTTCTACACTTAACTTTTTTTTTTCATTGTTTATATAAAAAAAGTTTTTTTTTTTTGTGATTCGATTATGGATATTTTCGCGATTTTGGCGGGTGTTGTACATACACGTAAAAACCTCCATGAATTTACATTCCGAATTTAAATCTATAATTAATCTAATATAGGTGTGTGTTTTCATTCAACAGGTTTGGAAGAGTGTGAGCAACATCTGTTGAGCAATCTATACATAGTATGTCTTTTTTTGAGTTGTCTTAGAGCCATCGCCAGCCAAGCTTTAAAGAGTGGTATGCCTTTTGTATTTGTTGATAATCTATTAGCAACTTCATCACCACCATCTTTACACAGATTCATACCAAAACTTTACTCTTCTGTATTTCTTCAAGTCCCATAAAACAACCCACTAACAAAGATCTATCTTTGCTCTATTACCAACTTGAAAGTTAATAAATTTCAATATTAGAGGAAAATGATTCTTAAATGGAATTTAATACTTAATGTTATATTAGTATGTTTTACAGTTTTTGGCAGGCCACTCAATTTTTAGTTCAGACTAGAGGTGAGAACCGATGAGTAGGGTAATATGTCAAAACGTTTTTAGTAAAGTTCATAGATGTCAGGCCAGACACCAATTTGTTGTAAAGGTTTTTAGTGATGGTTATTTAGTTAATTATGATCTGAAAACATTATTGCTATTATTATCACGGTTGGGCAACGGGTGAAAGTAGGCTTTTGTTGAAACATGTTCTTACTGAAATAGACTATGGGCGACTTTTAAGTTTTAACTGGTCTTTGAAAAAAAATAACTATTTGACCCATTTGAGATAAGTCACAGCAACCAATTTGTTTATTTTGACACTGAGCCTCATGTTCATATAATGGTATATATAACTGGTCAATTTAGTGAGTACATTGTTTTGAAATAATAACAAGATACAATGATAAATCATATATGTGTTTTTAGTGGCTTATCCATATCATGATTCTATTAAAACTGATACTTTTTCTTTCGAACGTTTAAAGTACGGAGTTATCAGGTTGCTATTATGACGTTCTTTTCAATACTGATGGAATTCTATATCCCGACAGTGTTGTCGGAACCAATTCCCACACAACCATGATTGACGGGTTAGGAGTAGCTGGTTGGGGAGTTGGAGGAATTGAAGCAGAGGTAACAATGCTTGGACATGCATATAATATAATTGTATAAGTCATTTGAAATTAACCAATTATATGGTTTTTTTAAAGTTGCAGTACAACTATTTTAACCGGATGTTTTTTTTCAAATTGACAGCCGATGAGCATGGTTTTACCTGGTGTAGTTGGGTTCAAGTTGTTGTCTGGAAACTTGCAAAATGGTGTTACAGCCACTGATTTGGTGTTAACCGTGACTCAGATGCTAAGAAAGCATGGTGTTGTTGGCAAATTCATTGAGTTCTATGGTAATGCCTTTGCAGCCAGTCCAATTACTTTTTAAGTTAGCTTCTTTAACAGTTCTTCACAGTGCACTATTAACTGACACGCAGGTGAGGGCATGAGCGGACTGTCATGGCCATGAGCTGTATGCACCTGATTGACCGACTCCTCTTTTACTTAAAATAAGTTTATATGGCATCTCTAAGGTAAATCACAATCAAATTGACCCATTCATTAGTACTAACTTTCCGTATCAATTGTTTTGTATTTACCCACATTAAGCTATGTTGATGAAAGAGTATTTGTGGATATCATATGCTTCTATAAGGAACGGCCACAAGGGCTTTCATCTTCTGGTTTGTAGGATAGACTCAAATATGCCACTAAGGATGCTGAGAAATCAAATTAGAAAGCATTTGAGTAGTCAATAAAACGGTGGAGGGCTGAAGAAGACAACAACGATGCTTTAAGTAAGGTAAATATGGCCTACTAAACTGTTTTCCACTCGGTTTAATTCACTTAATGCTTTGTTTTTTTTTCTTACTCTCCTGGTCATGGCTGTATAAATGCATATTGTGGGGCTTGAGTTTAGGAGAGTAATGGTGATGTGAAGACATTTATTTTGATTTAATAGTTCTTTATATTTACATGCGCTTACAGGTTATATATAACTCAAACTTTGCGTTTATGAAGTTGAAAAAGTAGATACGACAAGATTATTTACGACTGTATCGAATGTCTATTGATGAGGAGGTGCTTTAAAAGGTATATACAAAATCTGGATAATGTTTATTAATATGGTTCAATATACTAATCCACCTTTTAATAGTAATATTGGCAATTGAGTTGTCATAATATTTGAGTGGTGAACTTGTCCATTGTTTGTTCACGCACAGTTAATGGAGTCTCTAAAGCTCATTGTGAAGCAATGACAACGGTTAGTCAATTAATTCATAGAGTTAAATGCCATTTTAGTCCCTGTGGTTTGTGTCATTTTGCCAGTTTAGTCCAAAGGTTTCATTTTTAACCTGTGGGTCCAAAAAGGTTTCACAGTTTCCATTTTAGTCCACTTGGTTAACTTCATCCATTTTTTCTGTTAACGAGAAGGCCAATTTGGTCATTTTGTATGTAATTCCGTTAACTAAAAGGGCAATTCAGCCATATAAAATGACCGAATTGGCCTTCTACTTAACAGAAAAAATGGATGAAGTTAACTCAGTGGACTAAAATGGCAACTGTGAAACCTTTTTGGACACACAGGTTAAAAATGAAACCTTTGGACTAAACTGGCAAAATGGCCCAAACCACAGGGACTAAAATGGCATTTAACTCTAATTCATATTTTCTCATCTTTTTTCTCTCCAAAAAGCGGCAAACTCTCATGGTTAACCAGATAAAGTCAAAATCATTTTTTTGACGATTTAACTCAATAAGTTTTATAAGGGTGAGAGGTTTTGTAATACGAGTAGACCCAAATCAACTCATTTAGCCAACAAACATTGCCCAAATCAATCTATTTGTTGAAGAGCAGGTCATAATTTCCATGTGTAATCAATACTTTTTATATGCATGTGTTTTTTACTACACCTAGAAATGACTTCCACCAATATCAATTTTACTGAAGTTAAATTTTGCAATCTGCAACTATAAAAAAAATTGCCAGTGGCACGATGGTATCTATACCATTAGCATAATATTGATTGATTATTTAAAAATTTATTAGGAATTGGAGATACTCTATGTGTGAGTTTACAAAAAATAATTTTTGTTTTTTTTTTTTTGTTAATATATATTGCAACTGGAAGTGCTATCAGTATGCTCAACTTTACTGCAGTAAAGTGGAATGCAATTCGGATCATTTTTTTTCACTGGGACAAGAGTTTTCGGATAAGTTGAACTACAAATATCTTTATTAAAATAAATCGTTGATAAGGATGGTAAACTTGCGAATAAAACATCAAATATTGTATACAAAGAAATATATAGGGATTTGAAAACTGTAATTGTAATAGTTATCATTTTTCATTATTACATATAATATGTAATTATTTATTGTAAGAAGTATTAAAGATTATTTGTTATATCATTTGTCACATAAGCTTTATAGTATTTTCATTTGTCAAAATGCGTTTAACACGGGCATTAACCCTATCACCTTATTAAAGTGGAAGTATTTCTTAAGATCATCAATGGAGAGAGGTTCATCAGTGAGGCGCCTAAGGCGCTTGTGCTAAAAGCCGTATTAATTCCTACAACCATCAAACATATATTATTGTACTTGTGAGTAGATTATTTTTTTTTCTTTTTTATCATTTTTTATTGTTTTCATGGCTTTAGCGGCATGTAAAAATTTTCTAGCATTTGAATAGTTTTCTGTTTTTTTCTTCCAATGTATGTTTTTGTACACAAATTTCATTTCAAAGTAAATAATATGGTTTTGGTTGAAACCCGCGTATTACGCGGGCATTAACCTAGTTCTATAATATAATAACAGTATTTAAATATCCTTGGATTAAGGATAAAATTCGGTGTAATAATGAGAAACATCATTGTAACTTCCAATATCATTTTATCCATTCAGCCTCTTTGTTGAATAATCTCAAATGGTGTGTCTTTTCGGTGAAATGACGGTTTGGCAGTTAAATCTTTCAAACGGTATGTCTTTTAATTAGGCTGAACGGGGTGTTCGCGGTAACCCCTTGCGGGGAGGGGATCCACCGATGAGTGGTGGTACCGCCATCTAGGCGGTGAACTAGAGAGAGGGAGAAAAGCGGTGGGCTGTCACCGATGGAGGAGAGGGGAAAGATGGTGGGCCAGCCCACTTTCAACCAATCAAACCCTTTTTTTTTTTTGAATAAAAAAATAAGGGGAGTTAAGAGGGGAGTGCCGCCATCAATTTAGGGTGTTAGGGGAGTTTAAGAGGGGAGTTGACGTGGCACACGAGGATTGGTTGGGCGTAAGAGGGGGGACTCACCTCTTAGGTGAGCACCCCTTACACCCTTATTCGGTGGAACTTGCCTTTTATAGTGAAACGGTTTAAGTTATGAGTTCGGTTTTTGTATTATATATGTATAATATAATATAATCTTTTAACTAACGTGACTTTTAAACGAAAAGGTATGACTTAAGGTGTAGGTGTGAGTAAAATGAACAAAAGGTTGTGACTTTTAAATAAATGAGATATAACTCAAGTTGCCAATTATATAAGAGTATAATATAATATAATTTATTAAAGGGTGTGTATATTGTGACATGTTGGTTTGGGTTGCATAACATATGTTTAATATGTGGTATGTGTTTATTAATGCAAGGGTATTATATAAGGGTGTGATGTGAAGAGACATAACTATTAAGTTAGCCTAAAATACCCTAAGTTACTTTTTGTTGGGTTATATAATACTTACTTAATACATTGAAAACAAATAAAAACAACATTTTATTAAAAATCTATGAATTTTTGTATATTAATATTTCATAACTTCCCCATACTAAAACATCCATAATATTTAAATAAAGTTCATATGGGGCATCCCAATCATTGGCCGGCTGGCTGACAGCTAATGATTGGCATTAATGAGGGGCGTATGGGTGGGTCCATTTTCACGCATATAGGACAATGAGAGTAGTATAGAGTTTGAGGATGTGTAGATACTTTTAGGAATGTGTGGATATTTTCTCCCTTAATAAATGCTTATATTTTTTTCACATGTTTGTACAAACTCTTTTTTTTTCTGGATTTCACATGTTTGTACAAACTCTTTTATTTTCTTCACATGTTTGTACAAACTCTTTTTTTTCTTCACATGTTTATACAAACTCTTTTTTTTCTGGATTTCACATGTTTGTACAAACTCTTTTATTTTCTTCACATGTTTGTACAAACTCCTTTTTTCTGAATTTTTGTTTTAGGTGCTGATGAAATAATGGTTAACCGGGCAGGGTTAACACACTGGTCTCGTCAAGAAGGGTTAATCCCTTCCTCTCGGAGATCGCTGGCTGGGTCACCGGTGGATGATCTCCTGCACAAGGAAACAAGCCGTGACTCGTAACAAGGAGGATGGGGTGGGGGGTGCTCCTTGTTACCACTCTCCGGCGTGAGAATCAGTAGTTTGCTTGGGAAGCAAAGCAAGATAGTAGTAGTAGTGAGAGAGTTGTGAAGAGATACCTCAAACCTGGTTTGGGGTTGGTATTTATAGCCGAGGAGTGAAGGAGGAGATTGATGGATGGGCTGACGACGAGCTGCACCGTTGCAGGTGTGTCAGTCTCGCCGGCCGTGGGGGTTACGCCACGTCAGCCCATTGCTTTAATAGCTCTGACAGGGGACTGTCGCCGGCGCCACTTGCCTAGTGGTGTCAGCCACTTGCCTGGCGTGTCAGTCCACTTGCTGGATATGCAGGGTGCGGTGCGAGCCGCATCGCTGCATGCGGTAACGTCTGAAGTTACCGCGTCTCCTACTTGTGATCAAGAAATACGCGAGATGCGGTGTTGGCCGCATCATCGTATGTGGAGACTATTTGCTCGCTTCCCTTGTCGTGACGAAAATGGCCATATGATGCGGTGCCAGCCGCATCGATATGCTCATCTTCTTTCGTACTTGGGTCAAGCTATTCATCTTCGAACCGAATGGGTTCGAAGGGTGTGACCGCATGGGTGCGGTTTGCTTACTGGTAGGGGTTTGTTTGATGCGGGTAATGGTCGTTTTGGGACCATACCCCTTCAAGTCCCCCCAGTCTAGTGTTGCTCCCTTGTGCAAGTTGCACGTGGGAGGAGTACTGGACTTATGGTGTAGGAAGGTAGTGTGGCAGTCTGGAGAAAATTCTAGGCCAGATCAAACTGGTGATCTGGTAAAAAATCCGGCTATGCCTCTTCCGTACCGGTGAAGGGATTTCGCTTGATGCGAAATTCTCAGCCGTTGCATGTCATCAGGTGGGTTGCCACCTGTTGTTGTGTTGAAGGCCTGTTAGGGACCTTCATAGTAATGCTGCACAAACTTCGAACCAACCTCTTGGATGGTGGTTCGAAGGTTTGCACATGTTTCGAACCTCTTGGAGGTGGTTTCTTCTTCGAACCATTTGCCAGAATGGTGCACGAAGAAGAAAAGAAAAACTTGTAAACCAACCTTTGCGGTCGGGTTTGAAGGTTTTGGATGTTGTGTTAGAACTTTGCTCAAGTTCTATGTTCAGCATCCTATGATGAGATGACCATCCCTTTTTTGTGGGGTGTTCATGTTCGTCTTGATAGCTCTCAAGTAACCGTACGTTCTTTGCGGTTACTTCGTTGCGTCATTGTTGGCCCTGTTTGGTCGAACAATGTGGATCTAAACTATGGGTAAATAAACATGGTCATAGGCAAGGTGATGCCCATCGTTGTTTATTCCATGCGATCCATTGGTAGGTAAGCAAAGTCCTAAGCAGACTTGTTACCGCGGTCCGTTGGCAGGTAAACAAAGTCATAGGCAGACTTGTTACCGCTGTTCGGACACTTGCTGCTTGATAAGTGCTTGTTTAGAGCACGTATCTGCGTTCTTTCTGGAGCCACTTTCCTTCACGCTCCAATACCGAGTTTATAACGAGGTAGCCTCGTTCGGTGATGTGGAGTGAGCTTTGCTCTTCCGTAGCAACCACTCTGCGGAAGCTATGGTTATGTCTGTAGCTCTTTATGGGTGTCTGCGATGTTGCAGTCCCATATTCGCTCAAAGTGTGCTTGTTGCACGGATGTAACTCTTGAAGGTTCAGGAGTCAGGGCTGCTGATGTGCGGGCGCGTAGATTCCGTTCCTTCTTTTTTCTGAAGAAGTTGTTCATGCACCCTCTGTGGTTGTGAACCGGACAGGAGGGATTTGAAGCTTGAAGAAAAGGAAGGCAATGCGCTTTGCCTGTTCCTGAGATGCGGTTCAGTTCAAAGAACAACACTGGTTCTGAGCATCTAACACATCTGAATGGGTTCATGTGTGTCAGTTCCGCATATTTCACGTGTGCTCGTGAGTGATGCGGAAAAGGTAATATATCCCTTTATAGTATAGATAGATATATTTCTACCTATTTTTTAGGGTATATAAAAAAACGACATGCGGTATGGGTTATGGTGCGGTAAACCAGTAAAACCGCATGCCGCTTAGGTTTTTTGGATAATGTTGTCGCTTTTTCTTGCCTACGTGGCTTGATCGCACGTGTGAGTTGGTAGAAGTTGGTGAGACGTTTCTGCATGTGCTGAAATGAAAGGACATTTGCACTGCCCGAGACATTAAATGCACTGTAGCAGGGAGTGTAAACGTCTTCTTTGTCAGGCGCGTGGGCGGCCACGCGCGCGTGATAACCGTCAGCTAAAACGGCGCTCGACACGTGTTGTTGCAAGATACGCTCTTTTTGAACGTGATGATTTGCTTTCTCCCTCCGCATTAATTGCGATGGGTATATAAGGGGAAAACCGTTCGTGGTTTCCTCTCACTTGGTCGAAAATTCAAAAAATTTGCCGTTTGAGAGAAAGTTGTCATCTGTCTTCTCCGACGATTTTTTCTGAAATTCCGGTGAGGTTTCTAGTGTTTCTGTTCACCATCTTCTGTTTCTTTGATATTTTTGATGGCTGAACCATCTAGTCCACACAATGTGGAGGGTGAAAACCCTGAACAGCCGATAGTGGCTGAGGAAGAAGACGAGGATGATGATGTTGATGTTCCTGGTGGTGGGTTACCGGTGTTGAAGTGGACAAAAGGTAGTTTTAAAACCCTGATGGCCACTGTTCAGATGGCCAAAGACTGGAATGCTACTTACCCACAAGTGGGGGACACCGGTGCCGATGCTCCGGCCGGTTATATAACCTTGTGGGCGGATTTTTTCACCCACGGTAACCTTAGGTTGCCGGTGACGGTGTTTGTGGCGGAGGTATTGGAGTATTATCACCTCCATATCTCCCAGCTTAGTCCTTTCGGAATGTTCCGAATTCGGAATTTTGAGTATACATTCCGTGCCCATGGCCTGCCCATTTCAGTGGAGAATTTCCGGCGTTTCTACCAGTTGACGGTGAACACCGGTTTTTTCTCGTTCACTCAAAGGCATGGGAGTCTGAAGTTGATGACACCCCCTAAGGGTGTGACAGGCTGGAAGAAGAGGTTCTTCTACGTGAAAGCCTGTGCGGTCTATGCTAACATGTCTTTCAGGAACGTCGATGTTGGAGTTTCCGATGAAGATATTCCTGTTGCTTCCGCGAAGACCGCGGATTGGTTCGCTAGGCTGCGGCCTATTGAACTCAAGAAGTTGGATAATGACCAACTATGGATATTGCGGATGATGCTCTCTAGACCGGATAGGAAGGAAAGGCCCGTGTTGCGGGAACAGGGTGGTGGTAAGCTCGTTACCCTTTGTTATTTTCCTTATTTCCTAAGCCTTTGTGATAACCTGCATGCATGTATCAGTGGATGCGGTTGGCTTGTGGAGGATGTTTGAGCCTGATTTTAAGGGCCAGGTTGAACTGATCGCGGTTGAGCTGAAGAAAGGTTTCAACCTTGAAATTCTGAAGAACTTCCGCGTACCATCGAAAGCGGTGCTGGAAGCCCCGGTTCCGGGAGACGCAAGAGGTTCGTCTTACGTGGCATTAGTTTTTTCAGTTTATCTTTTTAACTGGTTCTGTTTGTGTGAATCCAGGTGTCCTTGCGGATTTGGGGAAGTTTGAGAAACGCGTCCCCAAAAAGACTGTGGAGAAGAAAACGGTAAAAAAGACCGTGCGGGGTCGTGGTAAGGGGAGTGTTGAAGGCTCAGCTGCCCCTTCTTCCGTTTTCGAAGCCGCAGGTACCTATCAATCTTGTTCTCGGGGATATACCGATTACGTCGTAGTATCTGACACCCTTGAGGGTTTGGGTGTTATAGGTAGTGGTGCGGCCGCGGGTGGAACTGCTGTGGTTCCCCCCGTTGTTGGAGAGAAAAGGGGGCCAGAGCAGAAAGCTGCTGGTGGTGGTGGACCGAAGAGGCGGAGACTGCAGACCAGGAGAGTTGCTCCGGTGCAGAAGAAACCTGCAGTTGCTGCTGGTAAGTATATCCCTTTTCTTTGTTTTGTATATACCATGGGTGGGAAATACTCATTGAATACTCTTTGTATTGCAGAATCCCGAGATGCGGGGTATTCTTTTTTTGACATTCCTGCGTCTCCTCCGCACACCGCTGCCGCGGGTGCGGGTGTAACGAAAGAGACGGTCGCGCCCAAGGAGCCTGTGGCCCCTTTTGTTGGGCCAGTTCGTGATCCCCCTTTGGAGAAGACGGTGGAGGCGACTGTTGACCGGATTTTTGATACTGTGGACTCCTCTGACAATCTAATCTCTCCTGATGAGGGTGATGGATTGAACTTGAGGTTTTCAGATGCCGGTAAGCAGAAGTCTGATGCTGAGGTGCGGCAGCAGGATGCTGAGCCGCAGAAGTCTCCTGCTGGGGAGAAGGGTAGCGGCTCGTCTGCTGGTGATGCAGGTCACGACGGGCCTCCAATTCAGCCTGGGGAGTCTGAATTGGAGTATTACTACCGCACATATTCCCCGGGTCGCAGTATGGTATATCACCGACCTCCCTGGACTGTTATGCAGGGGGATGATATCTCAAATGACCCTGCGGCCTGCAAGGAGATTCTGGGTGGTCTGGGCACCCCTTTTGAAGTTGAGCGTGCCCGTGCCGCACCCCGAGAGCTGCGTGTAAACCAGCTCTCGTCAATGCTGGTAGGTACTTCCATCGTGGCTAATGCCATTTTGGAAGATTATAAGGTGCTGGGCCGCCGCGAGGAGGAGGCTGCTCGTATGCGGGCGGAAGCCGAGAAGTTGGTCGAGGCTGCTCGTGCGGGTGCGGAGCAGCTCGAGAAGGATAAAGCTGCTTTTGAGAAGCAGAAGCAGACTGCTGAGTGGGCTGCCACTGTCCAACTGAAACAGGTGCGTACCCTTGCCAAACTCCTTGCTGATGAGCGTAAGCATTGGGAGGAAATTTCATCCAACGAGCGCAAGAAGTGGAACGAATCTTGGGCTAAGCAGAACAATCTTCTGTTTCATACTCGGCAGGAGCTAGCAAACGCCAAGGCGGCAAATGTTGCCTTGGGCAATGAAAAAGCTGCGGCTGAGGCCGCAGCAGCTAAAGCGCTGCAGGCAAAGGATGAGGCCCTGAAGGCGCTTGAAGAGGCCAAAGCAGCCGGGGCTCGTGCCTCAAAGGCCCTTGAGGAGGCCGTGGAGAAGGAGAGCCGTGCTTCTAAGGCTCTTGAAGAGGCGAATGCGGAGCGCATTCGTTTAGGCAAAGTTGTTGAAAGCCTGCAGGTACGTTTCTTTAGCGTTGTTGCTTTCGTTTTTATTGTTTTGAAAATATTCATTGAGTGAACTGTTTGCTGTTCTTGTAACAGGCTGAGGTTCAGGCCCGGGCGGTTGCGGTTACGGACCTTACTGCCCGTGTGTCTGATGCGGAGAAGCGAGCCGACGCTGCCGTTGAGGCCAAGGATGTCTTGGTGTCCTCTTTTAACCAGCTGGAAGCTGACCGTGAGTGGCTGCGGACTCACGGCATTGCGCGTGTAAGTGTCCATTGTCTTTACATTTGCTTGGATTAGCACGCAAGACTTATGATCTTTTTACTGCAGATTGTCGAGGCTATAATGAATGCCCCTGAGACCTCATCTGGATTGGACCTGGTCAAGGAACGTGCGCGCGAGGCTGGCTTCAAGGCTGGTTTTAACCGCTGCATTGGGCACATCAATGTACTATCCGCAGGCGGTTATACCGATCAGGCATCCGGGTTCCGTGATGTGGATACCGAGGGTCGTCTGAAAGCGGCCGTAGCCTCCTTTTACGACACGCCCCTTGCCTGTGTAGGGGAGCTGGACGAGTGTTTGGAGGTTGCGGACTATGTCGACCGCTTGCGGATGCTTTATCCGGATGTGGAAGAGGAAGAACCCGCTGGTGGTGTCGGAGGCGACGCGGGGACCAGCGGTTCAAAATAGGGTTTAGGTTGGCTAGTGTGCCTCCTTTTTTGTATTCCTCTTGTATAGAATAGGAACTTTATGTAAATTCCGTAAGCATCATGTGGATACTTGAATTTTTTGAATATAAAGTTTCCTTGTTCAGTTTGTACAAGTGTTTTTAATTCTTGCATGTCTGAACGTGTGTATGCGTAATCTTTACCCATTTATGAACGGGGTCAAGTATACTCCATACTTTTGTTGTATGGGTATGCATCAATTCTGTTATTCACCGTGTGAGGGTTTTTTAGAATTGCGTGAACTTTGTAAAAGCTTATATTACCGGAACTCTACCCATTTGTGAATGGGGTCGAGTGTACTCCATACCTTTGTCGTATGAGTCCGCGTCAATTCCATTGTTTGCCTTTTTGGGGCTCAGGAATTGTGTTAAGTGTGTAACAAAAACTTGTGTATCCGGCCGGATAAAACATGCAAGTCTTTTTGCCTTTTGCTGGCCTATTACAATAGTTGCGTGTGGCTACCACTTTGTATAGGTATCGTAAATGAAGATTTTGCCAATCTGTTTTTTGGATACCGCGAAGTGGAAACACGCATTTGTAATAGTAGTAAACAAACAACAATGTATAAAATGACGTTTATTTATTTGCAAATGACCTGCGGTCCGATAGGTTACATAGAGAGTGTAGGAACATAGCTTACATATAGCAGCGTCTAAGCTGTTGTGCGTTCCATGTTCTGGCGATAGGTTCGCCCTCTAGTGTTTGTAACCTGTATGCGCCCTTCCCTAAGACCTCGCTGATGAGGTAGGGTCCCTCCCACTTGGGGGCAAGTTTTCCTGGGCGCTCGGCATTAGATGCCTCGTTGTCACGTAGGACGTAGTCCCCTGGAGTGAAAGTACAAACGCGGACTCGCGCGTTGTAATACTTTTCCAGTTTGGATTTGTATTTGGCCTCGTTGATGGCGGCGTTCTCGCGCCTTTCTTCTAGGAGGTCCAAATCGATCCTACGTTCCCTGTTGTTGTCTAGCTTTTCGATAGCCAACATTCTAGGAGATGGGAGGCCCATTTCCGCGGGTATCACCGCTTCAGACCCGTAGACGAGGCTGAAAGGTGTTTCCCCATTGCTTGTTTTTGGGCTAGTGCGGTGAGCCCATAAGATGCTTGGGAGTTCATCGACCCAGCCACGCCTGGCTGTTCCCAATCGTGCTTTGATTCCGTCGACTAGGCCTTTATTTATACTCTCGACTTGGCCGTTCCCTTGCGGGTGTGCGACTGACGAGAATATGTGTTTGATGTTCAGCTCTTCTAGCCATTTTTGGAATTCGTCGGCAGCGAAGTTGGTGCCGTTGTCGGTAACAATGTACATTGGTAAACCGAAACGGCAGATGATGTGCTCCCAAATGAACTTTCTTGTTATCATAGCAGTGGTTGAAGCGAGTGGTTTCGCCTCTACCCATTTTGTGAAGTAATCAACCGCCACTATGATAAATTTAACTGCACCTGGTGCGTCCGGGAATGGTCCCACTACGTCGATCGCCCATTTTTGAAAAGGCCATGCAGTAGTGACGGGGACCAGATTGTTTTTTGGCCGCAAAGTTTTTGGTGCATGGCGCTGGCAGTCCATGCATTTGCGTAATTCTTTGACGGCGTCCAGGTGCATGCCGGGCCAGTAATACCCGGCATTCATGATTTTTGCCACGACCATGCGTGGTCCGGCATGTATGCCGCATATGCCCTCATGTATCTCTCGGATAAGGTATGTGGCATCTTGTGGATTAACGCATCGGAGGAGCGGTCCGAGGTATGACTTTCGGTATAAGATACCGTCTCCCATTTGATAGTGGCACGCTTTGTATTGCAACTTACGTGCCTCTGTTTTGCTCTCGGGAGTCACACCTGACTGAAGGTATGCGATAATTGGTGTCATCCATGACGTTGTTCCGTATTGGATGACGCTGATCTGGCGGAGAGGAACCGAAGGATTTTGCAAAATCTCGATACGTATCTCCTTTGCCAGGTGTTGGAAGCTGGTGGATGCAAGCTTTGATAGTGCATCCGCGGATTTGTTTTCGCTTCGATTAATGTGTCGAATATTGAATGAAGCGAATTTGGATTTTAGCTGCAGGGCTTGCTCGAGGTAGAGGATCATGATATCTCCTTTGGCGGCGTAGTCGCCGCGTACCTGGCCCGCAACTAACAAAGAATCGACGTGCGCTTCCAGATGTTGCACGCCGATTTTGACTGCTAAACGTAGCCCGGCTAATAGTGCTTCATATTCTGCCTCGTTGTTCGTGCTTTTAAAATCGAGGCGGATGGCATATGTAAGCTCTTGGCCGTCAGGGCTGACGAGTCGCAGACCTGCGCCCGCGCCTTCCTCGTTGGATGCACCATCGGTAAATAGTGCCCATACTTCTGAGGAGGGTGGTGGGGGCGCAGGATTTTGGGATTCTTCGCATTCTTGGATGCGATCTGCTGGTACTTCAGCGGCGAAATCGGCTAAGATTTGGCCTTTGATGGCAGGGCGCGGTTTGTAATGTATTGTATGTGCGCCCAGTTCAATTGCCCATTTTGCTAATCTCCCGGAGATGTCGGGTTTGGATAGGATCGGGCCGATCCTGTAATTGGTTAGCACTGTGATGATGTGGTTTACGAAGTAACGTCGTAACCGTCTTGAAGCATGTACCAGTGCTAGTACCAATTTTTCCATTATTGAGTATCTCGTCTCCGGGTCGTTGAGCATTTTGCTGATATAATAGATGGGTGTTTGAACCCCCGCTCGTTCCACTATTAATACCGCGCCCACTGCGTTGTCTGCAGCGGATAGGTATAAGATGAGTGGCTCATCTTTGCATGGTGCGGTTAGTGTTGGGAGTTGTATCAAACACTCCTTCATTTCCCGGAAGGCCATTTCAGCCTCTGTGGTCCACTGGAATTGTTCTTTCTTTGAACAGCTTCGCAGGGTCTTGATGAAAGGGTATGACTTGGCTGCGTGGTTAGCCAAGAACCTGTTGAGTGCCGCCAGCCTTCCGGCCAGGCGTTGCATATCTTTCATCGATGCAGGCGATGGCATGCGCTCGATCGCCTGCACTTTTTCCGGGTTTACCTTGAATCCATCTTTGGTGACGATGAACCCAAGGAACTTGCCTTCTTCCATTCCAAACGAGCATTTCCCTGGATTGAGCTTCATGTTGACGCTTCGCAGAGTTTGGAATGTTCTTTCTATATCGGTGAGCATGGTATCTTCCTCCATGCTCATGACGACCAGGTCGTCCATATAGATTTCGACACTTTTGCTTATTTGACCGCGGAAAGTGTCGTTCATTAGTTTCTGGTAGGTTGAGCCCGCGTTGCGCAACCCAAACGGCATTTTTGTATAGCAGTAATTTCCGGTCGGGGTCCGGAATGCCGTTTTGTCTTCATCCTCAAGTGCCATTTGTACCTGGTGGTACCCTTTGTAGCAATCGAGGAAACACTTCCACCGAAATGGCGCGAGGTTATCGACCTTTTCGTCGATTTCTGGAAGCGCGTAACAATCCTTGGGGCAGGCCTTGTTAAGGTCCTTGTAATCGACGCACATGCGCCAGCCCCCGGATGGTTTTTCTACCATGACAGGGTTGGATAACCAAGTCTGGTACTTGACTTCCCGCAGTATACCTGCGGAGAGCAGTTCTTCGATCTGCTCTTGCATCGCCTGATTTTTAGCTGACCCAAGGTGGCGTTGGCCTTGGATCACTGGTTTGATACCTGGTTTGGTATTCAAATAGTGCTGCGCTATTTCACGTGGGACCCCTGTCATGTCTGCGGGAGTCCACGCGAAGATGTCTTGGTTCCTGAAGAGGAGCTCCTTCAGGTGCGCTCTGGTGGTCGAGGATAAGGCGTGACCCAATGTGACCTTCTGTTCCGGATGCGTTGGGTTGAGAACCCATTTTTCCGGTTGGTCGACGGGGGTGGGCCTTGCGACCTTTGTCGGACGTGCTTCGTCCGTCATCATGACGTCCTTGCGGGCGTAGATGATTGCAACCCCCGATGCGGTTGGGAAACCAACCGCGGAGTGGGGGACGGATGTGATCATATTGAAATCTCCTTGGGATTCTCTCCCAAGGAGGACGTCATAATTGGAGGTGTGGGGTAAAACCATGAAGTTAACCTCCTCTGTCCGCGTGTGTTTACCATTGGTAAGACGCACGGGAAATGTAATTTGACCTAGGGGAAAGACTGTTTCCCCTGCGAATCCGGCCAGCGGGTAATCTACGGCTTGCAACCGATCTTTGTCCTCTTGGTCAAATTGATTGAAGCATTGCTCGTAGATTATATCGGATGTACTGCCCGGGTCAATGAACAAACGCTCGGTGCAGTAATGGGCCAGCTGGCCTGAAATGACGACGGCGCGTCTGTCACGCGGTCCGCCTCGGACTTTTGGGAAGACGACTTGCTCGTCTTTCCAATCATTGTCCGGTCTTCGTGCCGCTTTGCGCGGCCTACCCTTGCCTCCGTAGATCATGTGGGTGGAAGCCACGTACATGGCTTTCTTTCCGGAGGAGGTACCTTCGTTGTGAGGGGTGATATGTTTGGTGGGCTTTTGTCCACCTGGTAAAAGGTGTTGCAGTTTCCCCTCTTTCAACGCCCGCTCAATCTCCAGCCGGAGACTGATGCAGTTGTTGGTGGTGTGGCCCGAGTCCTTGTGGTACTCACAGTATAGTGTGAGGTCCTGACTTTTCTTGGACTTCATTGGTTGGGCCGGTCGCAAGAATTGTGGGTCCGCGAGGAGGACCTCTCTTGGCGACTGGTTGATCTCGGTCCATTTGCGGTCCCGAGATTCTTTTCTTGGTGCCCGAGTGTCTCGGGCCGGGTTGTAGCATTGTGGGTCAAACGTGTTGGGTTGCGGGAAATACGGTTTAGTAATATCCCGATTGCCCGCATCCCGGTTTCGTTTGTTGTTACGTTTGGACCCTTGGTGGGATGTTTCAGCTTGGGGTTTTGCCTTTTTGACGTGCGGTTCGAGCGACCGCTGTGTCTGGGCATATGTCTTGACTGCGGTCATAACATCCTCCCATTTTTTAGGCAACCCCTCCTTGCCAGAGATGGTCATGATCATCTCTCTGTCTTTGACGGCCCGAATAAAATGGTTTCGCGCCATTTGGTCCGCCACGTCGCCTATCTCTAGGCATTCTTTATTGTAACGGATGACGAATGCCTCGAGCGATTCGTCATCCCTTCACCAGATGTTCATGACGTCCAACGAATCGCGTTCATGGCGTCGCTGCTGGCTGAAATGGGCGAGGAACTTGGCGCGCAAGTCCTCGAAAGAATCCAGTGATCCCACTGGCAAAGAATCAAACCATGCCCTCGCCAGACCGATAAGGGTCTGGGGGAAAAAATTGCACCAAGTGGGTTCGTCCCACCTGCCATTGACGCAGGAGATCATCCACCGGTGACCCAGCCAGCGATCTCCGAGAGGAAGGGATTAACCCTTCTTGACGAGACCAGTGTGTTAACCCTGCCCGGTTAACCATTGTTTCATCATTGGCGCCCACCGCTACTCTTAGCACTTTTTAATCCATCCCTCTCCCTCTCAAGATCATGACTGATAACCAAAACACCAATGCGGATAACCCAAATCCCCCGGTCCCAACAGGGGTCCACCCTTCGACCCCCCAACCCGGACACATTGGCACGTCCACCCAAAGGATCCCATCCTTTGCGTTCGGACACGACTTATCACAGGCCCCAACTGTGCTTCCACCAGGCGTGGACTTACACTCCTGGTACCAACAGCAGACTGACCTGCTGATAGCGGCTTACAACCGCGCTTGTACGGAAGCAAACGTACAAGCTGGGCCTACTCCAATACAACACACACCTGCCAACCGTATACTCCAATACGATGGCAGGTTACACTCACGTCAGGCTTCCAGAAGCCGACATGACGACCGTGGATCATCTTACTGTTCGGTCCATACACTCAATGAGGATACTTCCTCATATGAGTCCCGCTCCAGAGGGCCAGTGCATACCCGCCTGGGCCCCTATGGGGAAGATAGGAGGCGGTCAGCCTCCAGGCGCGGCCCAGGCATCCAGAGCCGACTGGGCCCGCAACCTTACACGGAAGGGTACGATCATACCGACCCTGACGATCAAACCTACCGCGGGGAGTCTCACGACACCAACAGCAGACCGGGGGGACGCAACTATGTTCCTCCCAGTCACCCCCGCACTACATACCTCAGGGCGGCAAAGCGCCCTGTGCACGAACCATACAGGCCAAGGGCCGCGGCCGAAAATTCAAAATTCGTCCCGCACATCGCCAACGCCGATATCACAACGACAAAATTCCCAATCAACATTGGGAAATACAGTGGCTCGACCGACCCGGACGACCACATGAACATCTTCACAGGCGCAGGCGTCAATGGCAGGTGGGACGAACCCACTTGGTGCAATTTTTTCCCCCAGACCCTTATCGGTCTGGCGAGGGCATGGTTTGATTCTTTGCCAGTGGGATCACTGGATTCTTTCGAGGACTTGCGCGCCAAGTTCCTCGCCCATTTCAGCCAGCAGCGACGCCACGAACGCGATTCGTTGGACGTCATGAACATCTGGCGAAGGGATGACGAATCGCTCGAGGCATTCGTCATCCGTTACAATAAAGAATGCCTAGAGATAGGCGACGTGGCGGACCAAATGGCGCGAAACCATTTTATTCGGGCCGTCAAAGACAGAGAGATGATCATGACCATCTCTGGCAAGGAGGGGTTGCCTAAAAAATGGGAGGATGTTATGACCGCAGTCAAGACATATGCCCAGACACAGCGGTCGCTCGAACCGCACGTCAAAAAGGCAAAACCCCAAGCTGAAACATCCCACCAAGGGTCCAAACGTAACAACAAACGAAACCGGGATGCGGGCAATCGGGATATTACTAAACCGTATTTCCCGCAACCCAACACGTTTGACCCACAATGCTACAACCCGGCCCGAGACACTCGGGCACCAAGAAAAGAATCTCGGGACCGCAAATGGACCGAGATCAACCAGTCGCCAAGAGAGGTCCTCCTCGCGGACCCACAATTCTTGCGACCGGCCCAACCAATGAAGTCCAAGAAAAGTCAGGACCTCACACTATACTGTGAGTACCACAAGGACTCGGGCCACACCACCAACAACTGCATCAGTCTCCGGCTGGAGATTGAGCGGGCGTTGAAAGAGGGGAAACTGCAACACCTTTTACCAGGTGGACAAAAGCCCACCAAACATATCACCCCTCACAACGAAGGTACCTCCTCCGGAAAGAAAGCCATGTACGTGGCTTCCACCCACATGATCTACGGAGGCAAGGGTAGGCCGCGCAAAGCGGCACGAAGACCGGACAATGATTGGAAAGACGAGCAAGTCGTCTTCCCAAAAGTCCGAGGCGGACCGCGTGACAGACGCGCCGTCGTCATTTCAGGCCAGCTGGCCCATTACTGCACCGAGCGTTTGTTCATTGACCCGGGCAGTACATCCGATATAATCTACGAGCAATGCTTCAATCAATTTGACCAAGAGGACAAAGATCGGTTGCAAGCCGTAGATTACCCGCTGGCCGGATTCGCAGGGGAAACAGTCTTTCCCCTAGGTCAAATTACATTTCCCGTGCGTCTTACCAATGGTAAACACACGCGGACAGAGGAGGTTAACTTCATGGTTTTACCCCACACCTCCAATTATGACGTCCTCCTTGGGAGAGAATCCCAAGGAGATTTCAATATGATCACATCCGTCCCCCACTCCGCGGTTGGTTTCCCAACCGCATCGGGGGTTGCAATCATCTACGCCCGCAAGGACGTCATGATGACGGACGAAGCACGTCCGACAAAGGTCGCAAGGCCCACCCCCGTCGACCAACCGGAAAAATGGGTTCTCAACCCAACGCATCCGGAACAGAAGGTCACATTGGGTCACGCCTTATCCTCGACCACCAGAGCGCACCTGAAGGAGCTCCTCTTCAGGAACCAAGACATCTTCGCGTGGACTCCCGCAGACATGACAGGGGTCCCACGTGAAATAGCGCAGCACTATTTGAATACCAAACCAGGTATCAAACCAGTGATTCAAGGCCAACGCCACCTCGGGTCAGCTAAAAATCAGGCGATGCAAGAGCAGATCGAAGAACTGCTCTCCGCAGGTATACTGCGGGAAGTCAAGTACCAGACTTGGTTATCCAACCCTGTCATGGTAGAAAAACCATCCGGGGGCTGGCGCATGTGCGTCGATTACAAGGACCTTAACAAGGCCTGCCCCAAGGATTGTTACGCGCTTCCAGAAATCGACGAAAAGGTCGATAACCTCGCGCCATTTCGGTGGAAGTGTTTCCTCGATTGCTACAAAGGGTACCACCAGGTACAAATGGCACTTGAGGATGAAGACAAAACGGCATTCCGGACCCCGACCGGAAATTACTGCTATACAAAAATGCCGTTTGGGTTGCGCAACGCGGGCTCAACCTACCAGAAACTAATGAACGACACTTTCCGCGGTCAAATAAGCAAAAGTGTCGAAATCTATATGGACGACCTGGTCGTCATGAGCATGGAGGAAGATACCATGCTCACCGATATAGAAAGAACATTCCAAACTCTGCGAAGCGTCAACATGAAGCTCAATCCAGGGAAATGCTCGTTTGGAATGGAAGAAGGCAAGTTCCTTGGGTTCATCGTCACCAAAGATGGATTCAAGGTAAACCCGGAAAAAGTGCAGGCGATCGAGCGCATGCCATCGCCTGCATCGATGAAAGATATGCAACGCCTGGCCGGAAGGCTGGCGGCACTCAACAGGTTCTTGGCTAACCACGCAGCCAAGTCATACCCTTTCATCAAGACCCTGCGAAGCTGTTCAAAGAAAGAACAATTCCAGTGGACCACAGAGGCTGAAATGGCCTTCCGGGAAATGAAGGAGTGTTTGATACAACTCCCAACACTAACCGCACCATGCAAAGATGAGCCACTCATCTTATACCTATCCGCTGCAGACAACGCAGTGGGCGCGGTATTAATAGTGGAACGAGCGGGGGTTCAAACACCCATCTATTATATCAGCAAAATGCTCAACGACCCGGAGACGAGATACTCAATAATGGAAAAATTGGTACTAGCACTGGTACATGCTTCAAGACGGTTACGACGTTACTTCGTAAACCACATCATCACAGTGCTAACCAATTACAGGATCGGCCCGATCCTATCCAAACCCGACATCTCCGGGAGATTAGCAAAATGGGCAATTGAACTGGGCGCACATACAATACATTACAAACCGCGCCCTGCCATCAAAGGCCAAATCTTAGCTGATTTCGCCGCTGAAGTACCAGCGGATCGCATCCAAGAATGCGAAGAATCCCAAAATCCTGCGCCCCCACCACCCTCCTCAGAAGTATGGGCACTATTTACCGATGGTGCATCCAACGAGGAAGGCGCGGGCGCAGGTCTGCGACTCGTCAGCCCTGACGGCCAAGAGCTTACATATGCCATCCGCCTCGATTTTAAAAGCACGAACAACGAGGCAGAATATGAAGCACTATTAGCCGGGCTACGTTTAGCAGTCAAAATCGACGTCCAACATCTGGAAGCGCACGTCGATTCTTTGTTAGTTGCGGGCCAGGTACGCGGCGACTACGCCGCCAAAGGAGATATCATGATCCTCTACCTCGAGCAAGCCCTGCAGCTAAAATCCAAATTCGCTTCATTCAATATTCGACACATTAATCGAAGCGAAAACAAATCCGCGGATGCACTATCAAAGCTTGCATCCACCAGCTTCCAACACCTGGCAAAGGAGATACGTATCGAGATTTTGCAAAATCCTTCGGTTCCTCTCCGCCAGATCAGCGTCATCCAATACGGAACAACGTCATGGATGACACCAATTATCGCATACCTTCAGTCAGGTGTGACTCCCGAGAGCAAAACAGAGGCACGTAAGTTGCAATACAAAGCGTGCCACTATCAAATGGGAGACGGTATCTTATACCGAAAGTCATACCTCGGACCGCTCCTCCGATGCGTTAATCCACAAGATGCCACATACCTTATCCGAGAGATACATGAGGGCATATGCGGCATACATGCCGGACCACGCATGGTCGTGGCAAAAATCATGAATGCCGGGTATTACTGGCCCGGCATGCACCTGGACGCCGTCAAAGAATTACGCAAATGCATGGACTGCCAGCGCCATGCACCAAAAACTTTGCGGCCAAAAAACAATCTGGTCCCCGTCACTACTGCATGGCCTTTTCAAAAATGGGCGATCGACGTAGTGGGACCATTCCCGGACGCACCAGGTGCAGTTAAATTTATCATAGTGGCGGTTGATTACTTCACAAAATGGGTAGAGGCGAAACCACTCGCTTCAACCACTGCTATGATAACAAGAAAGTTCATTTGGGAGCACATCATCTGCCGTTTCGGTTTACCAATGTACATTGTTACCGACAACGGCACCAACTTCGCTGCCGACGAATTCCAAAAATGGCTAGAAGAGCTGAACATCAAACACATATTCTCGTCAGTCGCACACCCGCAAGGGAACGGCCAAGTCGAGAGTATAAATAAAGGCCTAGTCGACGGAATCAAAGCACGATTGGGAACAGCCAGGCGTGGCTGGGTCGATGAACTCCCAAGCATCTTATGGGCTCACCGCACTAGCCCAAAAACAAGCAATGGGGAAACACCTTTCAGCCTCGTCTACGGGTCTGAAGCGGTGATACCCGCGGAAATGGGCCTCCCATCTCCTAGAATGTTGGCTATCGAAAAGCTAGACAACAACAGGGAACGTAGGATCGATTTGGACCTCCTAGAAGAAAGGCGCGAGAACGCCGCCATCAACGAGGCCAAATACAAATCCAAACTGGAAAAGTATTACAACGCGCGAGTCCGCGTTTATACTTTCACTCCAGGGGACTACGTCCTACGTGACAACGAGGCATCTAATGCCGAGCGCCCAGGAAAACTTGCCCCCAAGTGGGAGGGACCCTACCTCATCAGCGAGGTCTTAGGGAAGGGCGCATACAGGTTACAAACACTAGAGGGCGAACCTATCGCCAGAACATGGAACGCACAACAGCTTAGACGCTGCTATATGTAAGCTATGTTCCTACACTCTCTATGTAACCTATCGGACCGCAGGTCATTTGCAAATAAATAAACGTCATTTTATACATTGTTGTTTGTTTACTACTATTACAAATGCGTGTTTCCACTTCGCGGTATCCAAAAAACAGATTGGCAAAATCTTCATTTACGATACCTATACAAAGTGGTAACCACACGCAACTATTGTAATAGGCCAGCAAAAGACAAAAAGACTTGCATGTTTTATCCGGCCGGATACACAAGTTTTTGTCACACACTTAACACAATTCCTGAGCCCCAAAAAGGCAAACAATGGAATTGACGCGGACTCATACGACAAAGGTATGGAGTACACTCGACCCCATTCACAAATGAGTAGAGTTCCGGTGATATAAGCTTTTACAAAGTTCACGCAATTCTAAAAAACCCTCACACGGTGAATAACAGAATTGATGCATACCCATACAACAAAAGTATGGAGTATACTTGACCCCGTTCATAAATGGGTAAAGATTACGCATACACACGTTCAGACATGCAAGAATTAAAAACACTTGTACAAACTGAACAAGGAAACTTTATATTCAAAAAATTCAAGTATCCACATGATGCTTACGGAATTTACATAAAGTTCCTATTCTATACAAGAGGAATACAAAAAAGGAGGCACACTAGCCAACCTAAACCCTATTTTGAACCGCTGGTCCCCGCGTCGCCTCCGACACCACCAGCGGGTTCTTCCTCTTCCACATCCGGATAAAGCATCCGCAAGCGGTCGACATAGTCCGCAACCTCCAAACACTCGTCCAGCTCCCCTACACAGGCAAGGGGCGTGTCGTAAAAGGAGGCTACGGCCGCTTTCAGACGACCCTCGGTATCCACATCACGGAACCCGGATGCCTGATCGGTATAACCGCCTGCGGATAGTACATTGATGTGCCCAATGCAGCGGTTAAAACCAGCCTTGAAGCCAGCCTCGCGCGCACGTTCCTTGACCAGGTCCAATCCAGATGAGGTCTCAGGGGCATTCATTATAGCCTCGACAATCTGCAGTAAAAAGATCATAAGTCTTGCGTGCTAATCCAAGCAAATGTAAAGACAATGGACACTTACACGCGCAATGCCGTGAGTCCGCAGCCACTCACGGTCAGCTTCCAGCTGGTTAAAAGAGGACACCAAGACATCCTTGGCCTCAACGGCAGCGTCGGCTCGCTTCTCCGCATCAGACACACGGGCAGTAAGGTCCGTAACCGCAACCGCCCGGGCCTGAACCTCAGCCTGTTACAAGAACAGCAAACAGTTCACTCAATGAATATTTTCAAAACAATAAAAACGAAAGCAACAACGCTAAAGAAACGTACCTGCAGGCTTTCAACAACTTTGCCTAAACGAATGCGCTCCGCATTCGCCTCTTCAAGAGCCTTAGAAGCACGGCTCTCCTTCTCCACGGCCTCCTCAAGGGCCTTTGAGGCACGAGCCCCGGCTGCTTTGGCCTCTTCAAGCGCCTTCAGGGCCTCATCCTTTGCCTGCAGCGCTTTAGCTGCTGCGGCCTCAGCCGCAGCTTTTTCATTGCCCAAGGCAACATTTGCCGCCTTGGCGTTTGCTAGCTCCTGCCGAGTATGAAACAGAAGATTGTTCTGCTTAGCCCAAGATTCGTTCCACTTCTTGCGCTCGTTGGATGAAATTTCCTCCCAACGCTTACGCTCATCAGCAAGGAGTTTGGCAAGGGTACGCACCTGTTTCAGTTGGACAGTGGCAGCCCACTCAGCAGTCTGCTTCTGCTTCTCAAAAGCAGCTTTATCCTTCTCGAGCTGCTCCGCACCCGCACGAGCAGCCTCGACCAACTTCTCGGCTTCCGCCCGCATACGAGCAGCCTCCTCCTCGCGGCGGCCCAGCACCTTATAATCTTCCAAAATGGCATTAGCCACAATGGAAGTCCCTACCAACATGGTCGAGAGCTGGTTTATACGCAGCTCCCGCGGTGCGGCACGAGCCCGCTCAACTTCAAAGGGGGTCCCCAGACCGCCCAAGATCTCCCTGCAGGCCGCAGGGTCGTTAGCAATGTCATCCCCCTGCAATGCAGTCCAGGGGGGTCGATGGTACAGAGTACTGCGATCCAGGGAGTAGGTGCGGTAGTAATACTCCAATTCAGACTCCCCAGGCTGAATTGGAGGCCCGTCATACCCCGCACCACCGGCAGACGAGCTGGTACCCTTATCAACCGCAGACTTCTGCGGCCCAGCATCATGCTGCCGCGCTTCAGCGCCAGTTTTTTGCGGTTCAGCATCAGAATGTTGCTTCCCAGTAGCAGTGAACCGCAAACTCAAATCATCTCCCTCATTGGGAGAAATCAGGTTGTTGGACGAGTCGACAGTATCAAATATCTGGGCCGCAGCATTCTCTGCGGTACCCTCCTTCTGCACGGTTGACTCAGGTACCACCTTGACGGGAGGTGTCGACGGCACCTCCATTCCACCCGCACCCATGGCACGCGGAGGGGACTCCGGAGCATCGAAGATAGAAAAATCTTCATCTTCACGCTCTGCAAAAAAGTCAAATAGCTATCAGAACTAGTTGCACAACAGTCAAGACTAGATAGCCTATACTTACCAACGACAACCGCAGGTTTTTTCTGCGCCGGAGCAGACCTTTTGGTTACTAGTCTCCGACGTTTGGTTTCAACACCACCAGCAGCTTTCTGCTCTGGCCTCCTCTTCTCACCAATCACAGGGGGACCCGCAGCTGTCCCTCCCGCAGCCGCCTCTTCTGCCTGCTTCTTCGCAGCACCAGAACGTGACTCCGCGGCTGTACTCAAACCCTCAA